>NW_027417770.1:0-74880 GCF_009905375.1 Apium graveolens | reverse complement strand
TTAGCATAAAATGATTTAGAAATAATAGTTGGTGCCATCACTATTGGGGAATTCAGAGGATGGAATCATTGCCATGTTGTTCTCCAAGTATGCAGAAGGAGCAGTAACCCCACTTCCAAGTTGTACCAAGTAACCAACATCCTTAAGAATCATCTCCATACCAGTAAGACAACCTATCACTTGCAACTACAAAAAACACCCCTAAGTTTATAGTAGAATATTTATAAATATTTCATTGTTTTTCGAAACGGTTAGTAAGAGGTAAATAGAGAGAAAATATTTATAACTTCTCTAGTTTATGAGTGATTGTGTGGTCTTAGCAAAAGGAAGTAGAATACAAGGTTATGGCTCATATTATGAATTTGACATAGTTTTGTTAAAGCTTCTCAAAGAGAATTGATGAACTAACATATTTTACTATTAATCTTGTCTCTGGTCAATATGTAGATGCAACAAAATCTATAACATTGAATATAAGAAATGACAATATACCTCATTTAGATTTCTCACATGATCTATCCTTGAATCCTTTCATGCTACTTTATTAAGTCCAAGCCATAAGATCCAGTTGTATCATTCTATGCCCTTCTAATAACTTCTCAACTATAAATGTAAGCAGGTACCCGCAGTAACAATATGACTAATATGACTAAACTGTTCATCTTTCTCACTGCAGTTTTTCAGCCCTAGGCCTCCACAACAAACGTGTGATATGAACATATAGTCACACAATATCCAAAAATGTAAAATAGAGATGAGCACAGAGATTTAGTGTTTGACTGAGTTTTTCAAATACATAACTACACCTATTATTAAATTCTAGTGATAAAGTAAATATATATTAAATTAAAATTATGCACATATAAATTAAAACAATTTTTTTAACCTTACTTAAATATTGAGATACAGAAATGGTATTTTTAATGATAATACGCGTCTTTAGATTTAATAACAATCTATATAATAAAATATTATTTTCCTTATATAACCAAATAATTAAAAATGCAAAAAATGTATATATATAATTTACAAAAATCATGTATTACATTCTACCCTCCTTAAAAAAATTAGGTCCCCAAATTTAAACATACCAAAAACATTTAATGATACCAAAAATATTTGTGCATCGAGAAAGTCAGAAAATATTTAACCAAAAAAAATAAAAGTAGTTTTTTTTGGAAACAGAAATAACTAAACTCATAACTGGTTAAGCCTAAAAGGGCAGTCTAAAGAAGCTAACCTAGCTCTGAATACCAACTGTAATACCCCAACTTTTCACAAAATAGTTATACTTAAATATTCAGCTAAAACTCCAAATTAAATCCAATAAAGTTCTAGTTTTTCATAAATTTCTAAATCGCAGACAGAAATAAAATCATGTAAGCTGAAAATAAAGCAAATCTTGGGAGAGGCGCTCCAATACAAACATACACTAAAATATTGTTCCAAAGCATCCCCTTTAAGATGTTGCAAAATCTAAGCACCTGAAAATTTGTGAGTAATGAGCCAAGAGCCCAGCAAGAAAAGTTCTACACTAGTGGATCAAGTATCATAATTTTATAAAATAAAATCATTTTCCAAAATCCATATGACATAAGATATAAAATTCCACAGCTCGCTAAGGCCACAAATACCTGGTGACACACTATCAAAGTTCATAATTTCTGTGAATAATGGGCCCTTTAATGAGAGAGTGTGCTATCCGGAAGCCATCATAAGTAGCAGTCCCTAGTAAGGTATCAAAAACGCTAGTTCATTCTTATTTGTAAAACAGGTACTTGATCCATAAATTTTAAAACAAAAGAAGTGCAAAAATATTTAAAATTTTAAATTAAATAAAGTGTGAAGAGTTAACATAGGTTAATAACAATATCTGCCAAATTATGTTTGCCAAATGAAGCTAGACATACACACATACACTTAATATAATAATCAGAATGTTAACATGTACATCCCACTAAGCTAACCACACTTTAACTTTATAAAGCTTAACTCATATAACAATTAAATGTCATTACAAGTAACAAAATAAATTCATATTAACATATAAATACGACCATTCTCATATAATAGTTCAAAATAGTGTACCGACAAATAAAAAAACTCAACACTTAAATACATTATATATAATATAATAAATCAATTATATGTAAACTATTTAAATTCAGAATAAAATAGATGTACATTTAATATTTACTATCTATATAATCCTTAAAATAAAGTAACAAAGATAAATAAAATAGGTAACATAGCTTATGATTATGAAAGTGGACAAAATATAAATATTGGTGTATAAAATTTTCATAACCTTACCTGTGAAAATATCATTATCAAAATAATTAATCAATTTAATAAATGAGCATATATTTAATTGGTGCACTAATCTAAATGCATATCTAAATCAAACATATATTTAACATATAACATATGAATTATTATGCATGCACAAAACACATAATTATAAACATAAATTCATGCATTAAATATTTACAAAAAAAATGGTTATTATTAACTAAAACATTTAATAATCAACATCAAAGTAAATGATTAAATTAAGTAAACTATAATGTTATACAAATAACCATGGAACTAAATAAAAAAAACTAATAACATGAATTAGAATACTGATACATAAGTTCACAAAATGTAATTTAATTATATATATATATAGAAGTATGCAATAAACATGTAAAATACATAAATAAAAATATATTAAATACAACATACCTGAAAAGAGAAGATGTTATACAGACATAAAATGATATGCTAATAGCCTATTTATACATTGGTTGACTGAGTTTTTCAAATACACATAACACGTACTAATAAATACACCATAACTACACCTATTATTAAATTCTAGTGATAAAATAAATATATTAAATTAAAATAATGCACATATAAATTAAAAAAAAATTTAACCTTACTTAAATATTTATATAACTAGAAATGTTTATTTTTAATATAAAAATTTGCGTCTTTAGATGTAATAACAAATCTATATAATAAAATATATTTTTCTTATATAACCAAATAATTAAAAATGCAAAAAATGTATATATATATATATTAATAATTACAAAATCATGGTTATTACAAAATTGATCATGGTAATGATGATATCCTACAAATTGATGCTCTTTTACTTAAAAAGTTTAGAAATATGGGCTATATAGACTTCAAAAAAAATGTTTTTGAAAAAAAGGCTCTACTTCCTCCAACTTTATTTTGATAAGAGGAATTAAAGAAAGAATTATGGCAAGGAGTCAAGGTATGGGAAAATTACAAGTCAAAGATCAAGTGCTATAATTGTGATGAAGTCAGACACTTTGCTGCTCATTCAGAAAGCCAAACGCTAAGAAGAAGCAAGCCTTGATCAGCAAGAAGAAGAATTGAAGCAAGTTTTGACCAGAAGAACAATTGGGATGATACAATACAAGAGTACAAACTATGCTCACAAAAAATTGCATAATGTTCTATTATAAAGGGCTTTTCTTAATTTTAGGTAAAAGTTACAAAATAAACTAATGGAGATTAAATAATTTAAACATGTATATTTTATTTTATGGAATGATATTATCTTTTTAAACTAACACTGTTGAACAATCAACTTTTGGAAATTATATGAATTATTCATAGTAAAGTCAATATTTATTTAAATTGAAATGAATCAATAGTGTAAATTTTTTTTTATGATTTTCTTGCTAATAAATATGTTAAACACATTATTGAGACGTCATTTTAAGGATAAAATAAAGAACATGAAACTCATAATTGTTATGATAAAAACAAACACATTATTCTCAAATCTACTTACTCAAATTTACAAGGAAAATACAATATTGTAAAAAATAAAACTTAAATAATCATCATAAACATATTTATGTCAAGATAAAATATGTAAAATATGGTTAATCTTGAATTATAAGTAACTTATATAAAATATGAAATGTCAAGATGAATGAATACTGATATGTCTTTCTAAAAAAATACACAACATTAATAAATGCATAAGAAAATAATTTATATACTGAATATGAAAAAAAATATTTTATCTTTATCGTCTCCCAACAACCCTATTATTTTACAAAAAAATATAATTTAAACAATTCGATAAAATAATGAACAATTATCCGGTATCCAATTTAAAGTCGACTAATTATTATTGAATGATATATGTAAATAAGGTACTTAATATTGATAAATGATATATAAAAATACATTATATTTAGTGTCAAATATAAACCATAAAAATTTGAAAAACTTGTCTGATTCTAAATGGGAAACAATTTTACACATCTTTAATATATTAAAAGAAAATTTAACAAATGTACATTATTTTTGAAGAAATGAAAAGTAATAAAATTAAGTTTTTTACATATATCTAATTCGGAAGTGCTGTAATTTGCGCCATTCTTGGCCCTCAAATTTTGTATAAAAATCCAAATTCTATAGTTTTTTAGAAAAATTGATTTGATCCAAATTCTAAATATGTAAATTAATAAAGCCACCCTTAACACTATTTAATTTATCTTTATTAAAATTATTAAATATTTATCTTTTAAGTTTAAATGAACATTTATCTTTTTTAATTGAAATAAATTAATCAATTAAATTATAATTATTATGTTCCCACTATGGCTTATTGGCTTTCTATTCTACCAAAATTTTATTTTTGTTTGCTAATAGAACCTATAATATTTCTCACTTTGTAAGTCAAGAGTTATATTGGTATTTAAGCAAACAAAATAACTTTTAATTGGATTTATCTTCTTGTACCTAGATAATCCATCAAGAAACTAACAATTCATGTTTTCAATAGAATTGGTGGGACCAAAATTCAAGACTTGTTCCACTAAAACCAAGTCCTAACAACACTTTAAATACTCATTTAAATTTGATAAAATTTACATAAAATAAGTCAACAAAGAAACATGCAAATCAATACAAGAAGCAGTGTTTAAGATATAGCAAGTCTACTATAGACCACCCCACATGAAGCATGTTTTTTACATAGTATTTAGCATAAAATGATTTAGAAATAGTAATAGTTGCTGCAATCACTAATGGGGAATTCAGAGGATTCAATTATTGGCATGTTGTTCTCCAAGTATGCAAGAGCAGCAACCCCACTTCCAAGTTGTACCAAGTAACCAACATCCTTAAGAATCATCTCCATACTAGTAAGACAGCCTATCACTTGCAACTACAAAAAACACCGGTAAGTTTATAGTAGAATATTTATAAATATTTCATTGTTTTTTCGAAATGGTTAGTAACAGGTAAATAGTGAGAAAATATTTATAACTTGTCTCGTTTATGAGTGATTGTGTAGTCTTAGCAAAAGGAAGTAGGGTACAAGGTTATGGCTCATATTATGGATTTGACATAGTTTTGTTAAAGCTTCTCAAAGAGAATTGAGGAACTAACATATTTTACTATTAATCTTGTCTCTGGTCAATATGTAGATGCAACAAAATCTATAACATTGAATATATGAAATGACAATATACCTCATTTAGATTTCTCACATGATCTATCCTCGAATCCTTTCATGCTACTTTATTAAGTCCAAGCCATAAGATCCAGTTGTATCATTTTATGCCCTTCTAATAACTTCTCAACTATCAATGTAAGCAGGTACCATAACCGCAGTAACAATATGACTAATATGACTAAACCGTTCATCTTTCTCAGTACAGTTTTTCAGCCCCCAGGCCTCCACAACAAACCTGTGATATGAACATATAGTCACACAATATCCAAAAAGTAAAATAGAGATGAGCACAGAATAATCCGATTCTTAAAATTCTGTAAGCAATTAGATGATGAAATAAAAATCGACTACAATTAAAGTCATTGCACTTGTAATTCTTAAATCATCTATAAACTGAACTGGTTTGTAATATTTACATTGTATCTACAAATAATTGTTTTAACATGTTTCCACTTTCTATGCATCTCACAAAGAATACATAATCAACAAAAAATATTTTCAGTATTTTGCTTAAGCTGCATACAAGAATAAAACATTTAACTTGTTGTTGTTGCAAGGGGAGTGTGCCTTACTATTACGTTATCAAGTCTTTCCTCGAATATTAGATCAAGTGATGCCTGAGACCAGATAAAAGTTGAATGGAACGAGTACAAAATCTCGTGTTCAATTTGTTTCACCTATTTGGCTCTCATTACATAAGCAACTCATGACTTCTTGTTTATATATAAAAATAATATATAAGACTCTGTGTTAGGAGGGTTAGGAGGGTCAGATATATTTCAACATATAAAGTGAATTCAATAATTATTGTAGTTTGCTAGAATCAAGAATATATGATCACATTTTGTATAATACAACTTATGTATTATAGCCACTATCAGATATTGTGGCTTATGAATTTTTGCACATAAAATTATATAATAACGCTATGTTAAATCGTAGAAATATATAAAAACACTTTCCAAGATAATCAAAAATTAATAACTATCCGTTCTTTGAGAACAACTTTGTCATCAATATCACCAACACCAAAAAAATGCTTGATGTACCAATGAATCATCATTCTTTGGAGCAGACCTTGACGCTTAATGATATATAATGATATGGCTACATGGTAAGGTTTTCTCCAAAAACTTTATCAAAATATCCACAATTTATTTAAGTTCCTCCTTAAGAGAATGGTAATGTGTGATATGATAGCTGAGTAATGGTATTTGATTTCTTAAACCTTAAATCTAATAAATATGGTTAACAATATGGAAATTAAAATTAATTTAAATTTAAAATAAATAAGAAAATAGTAGAGATGATAGAAACATTACAATTTTCCTGGTATTTTAGTGGATTATAGAGTGTTGTATACATGTATGTCTCAATACATGGAGGCTCTAATTTTTTATAATGTAGTACTTTGCAATGGAGAAATTTGATCAAAATTAAAGAGTGGTTATTAATTAGAGAGACACATTGTGTTCAATTTAGTTTTACTTACACATATTTCTCAACAAATCAATTCTATGTTAAAATCCTTTTTATCCATATAATTAACAAATTGAGTTCTAGTGGGGGATACTTGAATCTGGTACATGGTAAAAAGGAGAAAATAAAGTGTACCAAAGTTTTTTAAGTTGTAAAAGAGAACTTTAATCGTTATATCAATAATATCCATTCCAACCTATCTTATGCCTTAAAATATAAATTCTTAACCTAGCCAGGCCCTTTTTTCCCTTGTGACTTCAAAGCAATCATTGTATTATGAGCTAATAGCCTCCCTTCATTAAAAACACTCTGTTTGTTAGACACTATCTAGATTAAACATAGTTTAAACTTATTCACCACCACCTTCGACGGTATGCGCATCACAACATTATAAAATAGATAGGTCGAAGATCTTCCATATGTTTCAGTTGTTTAACCTTAGGAATAAGACATGCAAGCCTACGATTTAGTTCCCTTGGCCCATGTCGTGTATCAAAGAAAATATGACAAAATAGAACAACATATCTTTTAAAAATATTTCAATACGTATGAAAAATGTCGGGTTCGACCCATGTGGATCTAGTGAGTTGTATTGATGCATGAACAAGACTACATTCTTAACTTCCTCCTCCCTAATAGGTACTATGACGTACTGATTGTGAAATAATAATTAAAAAAAGTTTGCAAAAAGGGTAAAATTTGACACGACCTTAATCGAATAACCATATATCAAACAAAACGGTAAAATATGACAGAAATTTAAACAACTTACCCGAGCAGAAACAAAACCATGTAAAGCCATAGGAAAAAAACATATGTGTGTGTACTATCCAACTAAATCATAGTGGAAGACATATAGATATGGAGGCCATAACAAGGAATATCACATATGCATGTCCCATAATTACAATATACCTGTTTATCTTGTCGTGGTTTCGATATTTTTATTTATAACTATGAGCCAAAGCCAAAGCGACCAAATCGAAATGTTCCTCCAGACTCTGATATTTTACTTTGAGCAGAAGATGCTTTTTTGATGAGTCGATTTGATCCATGTTTGTGGAGAAACCACCCTGCAAAGAGAAAGTCAGGTACCGAGATTTGTAAATAACAATCTGAGAATCTCAGATTGAAATTTAATTTAATTGCTTATCACCAAATGATAAGGAGTTGATAAAAAAGAACACAAAATATTTTACCTATCCAAGGGAATCCATGTTATAAAAGATGGCAACCTTTCCACTTTTGCTAACTTGATACATTTCCCTGTAGTAGGTAGCAAGGTCATAGTTGCAGATCAATGTCCTCCACCAATACTATAGATGTCATTTTCTTCGTTATTTGTATTAATAACATATCGCCTCTCCAACCTTGAACTATTCTTGTTATCGACACTTGTTGTATCTCTTCTTTCAAGACATTTGTTCTCACTTCCCGTAGCTCGGGTCATCTTCTCACAATTTTCTTTTATCTTTTTCTAAAATGAAAATAGTAAAAAAAATTATAAGATGTGAATTATAATAACACTTGCTTAATTGATTCTTAATAAACAATTATACAAATACCTTTATATGACCTAGGCGATTGGACACAAGTTTTTTATTTAACGAGTCAATATATAATAAAACATCTGAAATTTCTTCTTTGTAGTACTTCATTCTATAAAGATTAACAAACTATTAGAACATGGAACAAATAAAAAGTCCAAAAAACAAATTCTACTTTTCAACGACAAGTGATACCTTACAATTTCATACAACTGTCATTCCAAACAAATCCCATTACAACTCAGAACTGATAATAAGACACGATTGACACATAAATATAATTTAATAAAAAAACCCCTAATTAACAAATAGTGTAACATCCATAAAAGATCCCAAACACAAAATAACATAGAAACATGAAAGCAAGGAGGTAAATTAAACAATAATTAACAATAATCAACCAAATTTAATCTTCTCCTAAATCAAATTTAGTGAATTTAGTCTGTGTTTTTTTTGTTTATTTAATAGACAGCCGGGAAAATAATTTCAGCAAGCCCGCTCACAAGTTTTGAACAAGACAGCCTAGCTTTTCGGCCCAAATCTCTGATCTACTGTAACGATTATATAATGTATTGCAATAACATGTATTTGTAACGACCTCGAAATTTTGTTGATTCAGTTGCAATGTTTTTAAAATCCCTTGCAATAGACATGAAATCACCTTTCACCAGCAACGTTTTTTGGATGGTTTTAAAATATGGTTGCGAAAGCAATTCTATGGTATAGTGAACTAAACCTTGTATAACCATTATTCATCTAATACTTGATACTCCTACAGGCTGGAAGTTATTCCTCATACATACCCTGATATACTCTGGTGATATTTATGAATTAGTTTATGCCCCGAAATAAATGTTCTTATCAATTTTAATTATGATTCTGTTTTATTGAATTATAATATTTATCATGTTGAATTGTTATAGAATTGGTTAGGTTTCTAAATATGGCACAGATTCGTGGTCAGACCAGATTGGTGGTCATATTAGGCCAATGTGTGCCTTGGATCCAGTATAGAGAACAGAGATGTGTGCCTTAATCCGGTTAGTGTGTCACTGATCAGCAACCTAACCTTGGTTTTAAACTTAAAAATGAATATCCAATTCTAATAATTGCTTAACAAGGAACTAGATTCCTATGAATCATTTCAATTGATCTTTGTTAACACCCGGTTATTATTATTATAACTTCCTGAGCTAGTTAGCTAACCCTTGTGAATCTGTTTAAGTCATTCTACAGTTAAAATAGAAATTATTGGTAACGAGGATCCCCAGTCCAGTATGCGATCTAGGATTCCCGGTTAAGTTGGATCGAGCTAGTTTGAGTTATGCAAGTTTGTAAGAATAATTTCATTTTCATTTGTAAGTTAAACTAGTTGGGATTTGGTACGACGTAATAAAAGTCAAGGTTGTGGTTGGTTTCTCATACTTTAACCTATTGTGATCCGTGGTTGCGTAAATAAGGGTAATTGCATATAATATTTCATATACAGGTTTATATAATATGTGTGTTGTGAACCCCAAACTTCTGATTCGGGTTTGGAGGGCGTCACAACCACCCTCTCTGAAGCTAAATCAACTACTAATATTACTTAATATACAACCAGTACTACCACTAAAATTACCAACAATGCTACCATAAATTGCCACTACTAAGATTAACCAATATAACATCAATGCTACCACCTGTAATATCATAATTAAACTGGCCATAAATGGAACTACTTAAGCTAGCACGAACTTCAACACCAACACTAATAATACCACCACTAAGCTACCAATACGACAACTAAGCTACCACCAATGCCACCACCAATGCCACTACTAAGACTAACCAATATAACATCAATGCTACCACCTGTAATACTATAATTAAACTTGCCATAAATGGAACTGCTTAAGCTAGCACGAACTTCAACACCAACACCAATAATACCACCACCAATTCTCCTGCAAAGATTACCAGCTTTCAATGCCACCAATTGCACTAATAAGAGCACCAAGACCAATGGCACCATCAATGCCAGCAAATCCACTACTAATATTATCGTTTCTGGTACCACCAATGTAACCACTAAAGATGCTAGTCATGCTGCCACCAATCCCACTATTAAAACTACCCAATATACAACCAATGATACTACCACTTATGTCATTATTAAATTGACCACCAATGATACTCCTTAAGTTAGCATGAACTTTACCATCAACAATCCCACCACCAATTCCACTCCTAAGATTACGACTACTAGTGCCACCAATTGGACTAGTAAAATTACCACCATCAGTGACACCGCCAACAATATTACTACTGGATTAAAGAATAATCATAACTCTATACTTTTCAAATAGTTACAGATCTATAGAAGTTACTAAGCAACGGGTTCTAGTGAGGGTGAAAATGGTGACCCTACCAATTCATGTATTGAAAATATAAGTTCTTCCAACACTAAAAAATTTCCCAAACAAAGGCTACATCTCTATCAAGTAAGAAATCTCATTTTCAACCATGTGTGTTATGAAATGAAGTTAAAAAGTGATAGGGGCTTCGTGAGATGGGAACCTCCTTATATAAGTAAACTTCGTGTTTTATTAGGTCAATAAAGAGTAATTTAGAGTTGTTTGTCTTATATACATTAGAAAAAAAATACACCCCACATAGATCCACTTGTACTATCTGCCTTTATATTAAGAATATATATTGGCATGGTAAAAGTTAAAGAATAATAAATAAACCTGACACCGTACATTGATGAAGAGAAAGGGAAGGCATTTGGAGCATTTTCTTCATTGTTTTTGGAACTTGTTGCAAGTAGCAAGAAAAATATAATTCCTGTGAAAATGTCTCTAAAGTAAGGTCATACATAAACATAAAATAAATTTAATAGTATAATTCAACAAATATGAACATAAATATAAATAATTCGTGGGCTTCTTTTCTATAAATTTTCATTTTTTACATATATCATGTATTTGATTATTTATGAGGAACAAAAAAAATTACGACAAATGTAACTGTTTTTTTCTAAACCTTGACATATAATCTTAAAAGGATAATTCTTGACATAGAGGTCATGTAAAAACAAATACAAGTGACTGTAAATCTACATACATATATACAAGGAAAATGGGATACTTATTTTAGTGTTTGATTTCTACCAAAAGTTTGTGCAAATAACACATATGAAAAGAAAATGAAGAAACAGGGAAATATAAATTATTACCTTAACTTTGTTAAACAACATCAATTCATGATAACCTGTAAACCTTATCCACTTAGTCCTTCACCAATTCATTTGATTAGTCGTCGGCCCAATTCATTTGGAGATGTGTTTAACTTTAGAGAACCAAAACACTCTTTCATAGAAAATATAAATAACTCCAAAACACTATTTCATGGCCATGTACAAATTCATTTTGTTTGTAAGGCGGCGGGCTTGTGCTGATATTAGGGTTTTACCTACCTTTTTAATATCCTATATTTTGCAGGCCCAATTGTATATCATGGGTTTGAATGGGCCCAATTTATTTTAAATTGTTTTTTATCTTAGTATCAATTTCTTATTACAAATTAAAATTTTTTCTTTTTGTAAAAATATAATTTAACAAAGTCTGCTCCATGTATTATACAAACTAATTGGGTGTTGATTTACAAACATAAGTAAACAAGCATTCCTTTAATTTATTTTGTTTTGTAAATAAAATGAGATTCTATAAATTAAGTGGTAAGAATTGTAGAAAAAACTTAACTAGAAATGATATTTTCTCAAAAAATTTAAATTTTATTTAGTGAAATTATATATAAATTCCCTACTGACCTCAACTAATAAACCATAAAAAATTTGAAAAACTCTGATTCTATCTTAAGAAAGTCATATTTAAAAAGGCCCCAAGCTGCATGAACATATATTTTATTATAAAAATTTGCTTCTCTCCTAAAGAACAAAAACTTGGATTTACTCAAATTTGGAATTTTGAAAATATCGAAATAATTTTTTTGATAGTTTTATTTTTCATCCAATTTTTTACACTAAAATATTTTGGGATAAAATTTTAAATCGGAAAAAATTCTACACATCTTTAATATATTTAAAGAAAATTTAACAAATGTACATTATTTTTCGAAGAAATGAAAAGTAATAAAATTAAGTTTTTTACATATATCTAATTCGGACCGGGCTGTAATTTGTGCCATTCTTGGGCCTCAAAATTTTGTATAAAATCCAAATTCATTAGTTTTTTAGAAAAATTGATTAGATCCAAATTCTAAATATGTAAATTAATTAAGCCACCCTTAACACTATTTAATTTATCTTTATATAAATTAATTAAATATTTATCTTTTAAGTTGAAATGAATATTTATCTTTTTTAGTTGAAATAAATTAGTCAATTAAATTATAATTATTATGTTCCCACTATGGCTTATAGGCTTTGTATTCTACCAAAATTTTATATTTGTTTGCTAATAGAACCTATAATATTTCTCACTTTGTAAGTCAAGAGTTATTATTATTATTTAAGCAAGCAAAATAACTTCTAATTGGATTTATCTTCTTGTACCTAGATAATCCATCAAGAAACTAACAATTCATATTTTCAATAGAATTAGGTCAGACCAAAATTCAAGATTTGTTCCAGTAAAACCAAGTCCTAACAACACTTTAAATACTCATTTAAATTTGATAAAATTTATATAAAAATAAGTCAACAAAGAAACATGCAAATCAATGCAAGAAGCCAGTGTTTAAGATATAGTAAGTCTACTATAGACCACCACACATGAAGCATGTTTTTTTCATAGTATTTAGCATCAAATGATTTACAAATAATAGTTGCTGCCATCACTAATGAGGAATTCAGAGGATGGAATCATTCGCATGTTGTTCTCCAAGTATGCAGAAGGAGCAGCAACCCCACTTCCAAGTTGTACCAAGTAACCAACATCCTTAAGAATCATCTCCATACCAGTAAGACAGCCTATCACTTGCAACTACAAAAACACCGGTAAGTTTATAGTAGAATATTTATAAATATTTCATTGTTTTTCGAAATGGTTAGTAAGAGGTAAATAGAGAGAAAATATTTATAACTGGTCAAAAGGAAGTAGGATACAAGGTTATGGCTCATATTATGAATTTGACATAGTTTTGTTAAGGCTTCTCAAAGAGAATTGAGGAACTAACATATTTTACTATTAATCTTGTCTTTGGTCAATATGTATATGCAACAAAATTTATAACATTGAATATAAGAAATGACAATATACCTCATTTAGATTTCTCACATGATCTATTCTCGAATCCTTTCATGCTACTTTATTAAGTCCAAGCCATAAGATCCAGTTGTATCATTCTATGCCCTTCTAATAACTTCTCAACTATCAATATAAGCAGGTACCATAACTACAGTAACAATATGACTAATATGACTAAACTGTTCATCTATTTTTCAGCCCCAAGCCTCCACAACAAACGTGTGATATGAACATATAGTCACACAATATTTAAAAAATTAAACAGCGATGAGCACAGAATAATCCTATCCTTAAGCAATTAGATGATGAAATAAAAATCGACTACAATTAAAATCATTGCACTTGTAATGCTTAAATCATCTATAAATTGAACTCGTTTGTAATATTTACATTGTATCTACAAATAATGGTTTCAACATGTTTCTACTTTCTATGCATCTCACAAAGAATACATAATCAAACAAAAAATATTTTCATGTTTGGCTTAAGCTGCATATAAGAATAAAGCATTGAACTTGTTGTTTTTGCAAGGGGAGTGTGCCTTGCTATCACGTTATCAAGTCTTTCCTCAAATATTAGATCAAGTGATGCTTGAGACGAGATAAAAGTTGAATGGAACGAGTACAAAATCTCGTGTTCAATTTGTTTCACCTTTTTGGCTCTCATTACATAAGCAACTCATGACTTTTTGTTTATATATAAAAATAATATATAAGACTCTGTGTTAGGAGGGTTAGGAGGGTCAGATATATTTCAACATATAAAGTGAATTCAATAATTATTGTAGTTTGTTAGAATCAAGAATATATGATCACATTTTGTGTAATACAACTTATGTATTATAGCCACTATCAGATATTGTCGCTTAAATAATCATCATAAACATATTTATGTTTGCAAAATAAATTGAACAAATTAAATACTTAATTTTCAATTATAAAGTAACGTATATAAAATATGTAAATGTCAAGATTAATGAATATTGGTATGTCTTTTCTAAAAAAATACAAAACATTGATAAATGAATAAGAAAATATGTAATACACTGAATATGAAAAAAAAATATTTTATCTTTATCCCCTCCCAACAACACCTAGTATTTTACAAAAAATATAAGTTTAAACAATTCAATAAAAACAATGAACAATTATCGAGGATCCAATTTAAAGTCCAATTATATAAGAACTAAATCCACTAATTATTATTGAATCAATATTTGTAAATAAGGTACTTAATATTGATAAATGATATATAAAAATACATTATATTTAGTGTTAAATATAAACCATAAAAGATTTGAAAAACTGGTCTGATTGGATCTTAAGAAAGTCATATTTAAAAAGGCCCGAAGCTGTCTCAACATATATTTTATTATAAAATTTTGCTTCTCTCCTAAAGAGAAAAAACTTGGATTAACTCAAATTCGAAATTTTAAAATTATCAAAATAATTTCTTTGATAGTTTATTTTTCATCCAATTTTTTACACTAAAATATTTTGGGATAAAATTTTAAATCGGATAAAATTCTACACATCTTTAATATATTTAAAGAAATTTAACAAATGTACATTATTTTTAGAAGAAACGAAAAGTAATAAAATTAAGTTTTTTACATATATCTAATTCGGACGTGCCGTAATTTGCGCCATTCTTGGGCCTCAAAATTTGGTATAAAATCCAGATTCATTATTTTTTTAGAAAAATTGATTTGATAAAAATTCTAAATATTTAAATTAATTACGCCACCCTTAACACTATTTAATTTATCTTTATATATTGATATGTCTTTTCTAAAAAAATACACAACATTAATAAATGAATAAGAAAATATGTTATATACTGAATATGAAAAAAAAATTATTTTATCTTTATCGCCTCCCAACAGCACCTAGTATTTTACAAAAAATATAAATTTAAACAATTCGATAAAAACAATGAACAATTATCGAGGATCCAATTTAAAGTCCAATTATATAACAACTAAAACGACTAATTATTATTGAATCAATATTTGTAAATAAGGTACTTAATATTGATAAATGATATATAAAAACACGTTATATTTAGTGTTAAATATAAACCATAAACATTTTGAAAAACTCGTCTGATTCGATCTTAAGAAAGTCATATTTAAAAAGGCCCGAAGCTGCATGAACATATATTTTATTATAAAAATTTGCTTCTCTCCTAAAGTGAAAAAACTTGGATTTACTCAAATTCGGAATTTTAAAAATATCGAAATAATTTTTTTGATAGTTTTATTTTTCATCCAAATTTTTACACTAAAATATTTGGGGATAAAATTCTAAATCGGAAAAAATTCTACACATCTTTAATATATTTAAAGAAAATTTAACAAATGTACATTATTTTTCGAAGAAATGAAAAGTAATAAAATTAAGTTTTTTTACATATATCTAATTCGGACGTGCTGTAATTTGCGCCATTCTTGGGCCTCAAAATTTTGTATAAAATTCAAATTCATTAATTTTTTAGAAAAATTGATTGAAAAATTGATTTGATCCAAATTCTAAATATGTAAATTAATTAAGCCACCCTTAACACTATTTAATTATCTTTATTTAAATTATTAAATATTTATCTTTTAAGTTGAAATGAACATTTATCATTTTTAGTTGAAATAAATTAGTCAATTTAATTATAATTATTATGTTCCCACTGTGGCTTATTGGCTTTGTATTCTACCAAAATTTTATTTTTGTTTGCTAATAGAACCTATAATATTTCGCACTTTGTAAGTAAAGAGTTATTATTGGTATTTAAGCAAGCAAAATAACTTCTAATTTCATTTATCTTCTTGTACCTAGATTTTTTTTTTTTGACAAATGCAGAAAGTTCTCATTAAATTGAATATAGTACAGTCGGGTACAACCAGGTGATAAAACAAATAACATACTAAAAACAATTAGATTTAACACATAGAATTTAAAAATTCTTGAAATTAAAAAAGAAATCAAAGACATCCCAAGCGATCCAAATTGCATCAGCATCTCTGAAAATAGCAACATCGTAATTGACCATATTACATAAAAACTATGGTTAGCCCAGTGTTTAGAAACACCAATCGCATAAAATGAGATTTAAGAAGTGGCACCCCACCTATCTACATGCCGGACACGAGCTATAGACATGCCGAAGGCACCCCAGCTATCTACATGCAGGATACCAGCTATAAATATGCCGAAAGTATAAACCCATGAAAGATGACCAATCTTTAGTTGTGAAAGGTGAGCTCTTGCAATAATCACCACCGTCCCAAATCCAATGCAGGCTTTGCAGATCACCAAAAATATCAATAAATTTGTCCTCAACACATCTATCACCAGATAAACCCAACCATGACTAAATAAAAACATAACAAACACTCCAGAAGGAGAGACAAAACACACACTCCTAAAGGAGAGACACACAAACACCCAAAAAATTGGATTTTATTGAAAGGAAATAAACGAGAATAACAGAAAATAAAGGGGTTGGGGCTTTCCACCGGAGAAAACCAGTGGAAGCCCCTCGATTTACTTGAAAATAGACAAACCCTAACAGAGAAAATGAAAGAAGAGAGGCCGCTGAGAGTTTTAATAATGCTACTTAATCCAAAATCTCTTGTAAATGAGTTTTCTTAATAATGCTACTTAATCCAAAATCTGTACCAAAATAGTTATAAAATGACGTGACTGTACAAGTGTTGAAATTTAGTTGGTTCTTCTTGTACCTAAATAATCCATAAAGAAACTTACAATTCATGTTTTTAATAGAATTAGTCAGACCAAAATTCAAGACTTGTTCCACTAAAACCAAGTCCTAACAACACTTTAAATACTCATTTAAATTTAATAAAATTTACATAAAAATAAGTCAACAAAGAAACATGCAAATCAATCCAAGAAGCAGTGTTTAAGATATAGTAAGTCTACTGTAGACCACCGCACATGAAGCATGTTTTTTACATATTATTTAGCATAAAATGATTTAGAAATAGTAATAGTTGCTGCAATCACTAATGGGGTATCTAGAGGATGGAATTATTGGCATGTTGTTCTCCATGTTTGCAGAAGCAGCAGCAACCCCACTTCCAAGTTGTACCAAGTAACCAACATCCTTAAGAATCAACTCCATACCAGTAAGACACCCTATCACTTGCAACTACAAAAAACACCCGTATGTTTATAGTAGAATATTTATAAATATTTCATTGTTTTTAGAAATGGTTAGTAAGAGGTAAATAGAGAGAAAATATTTATAACTTGTCTCGTTTATGACTGATTGTGTGGTCTTAGCAAAAGGAAGTAGGATACAAGGTTATGGCTCATATTATGAATTTGACAAAGTTTTGTTAAAGTTTCTCAAAGAGAATTGAGGAACTACCATATCTTACTATTAGTCTTGTCTCTCGTCAATATGTAGATGCAACAAAATATATAACATTAAATATAAGAAATGATAATATACTTTATTTAGATTTCTCACATGATCTATCCTCGAATCCATTCTTGCTACTTTATTAAGTCCAAGCCATAAGATCCAGTTGTATCATTCTATGCCCTTCTAATAACTTCTCAACTATCAATGTATGCAGGTACCATAACCGCACTAACAATATGACTAATATGACTAAACCATTCATCTTTCTCAGTGCAATTTTTCAGCCCCCAGGCCTCCACAACAAACCTGTGATATGAACATATAGTCACACAATATCCAAAAATGTAAAACAAAGATGAGCACAGAATAATCCGATTTTTAAAATTATGTCAGCAATTAGATGATGAAATAAAAATTGACTAAAATTAAAATCATTGCACTTGTAATTCTTAAATCATCTATAAAATGACTTGGTTTGTAATATTTGCATTGTATGTACAAATAATGGTTTCAACATGTTTCTACTTTCTATGCATCTCACAAAGAATACATAATGAAACAAAAAATATTTTCAGTGTTTTGCTTAAGCTGCATATAAGAATAAAGCATTTAACTTGTTGTTATTGCAAGGGGAGTGTGCCTTGCTATTACGTTCTCAAGTCTTTCCTCGAATATTAGATCAAGTGATGCCTGAGACCACATAAAAGTTTAATGGAACGAGTACAAAATCTCATGTTCAATTTGTTTCACCTTTTTGGCTCTCATTACATAAGCAACTCATGACTTATTCTTTATATATAAAATAATATATAAGACTCTGTGTTAGAAGGGTTAGGAGGGTCAGATATATTTCAACATATAAAGTGAATTCAATAATTATTGTAGTTTGCTGGAATCAAGAATATATGATCACATTTTCTGTAATACAACTTATGTATTATAGCCACTATCAGATATTGTCGCTTATGAATTTTTGCACATAAAATTATATAATAACGTTATGTTAAATCTTAAAAATATATAAAAACACTTTCCAAGATAATCAAAAATTAATAACTTTCCGTTCTTTGAGAACAACTTTGTCATCAATATCACCAACACCAAGAAAATGCTTGATGTACCAATGGATCATCATTCTTTGGAGCAGACCTTCACCCTTAATGATATATAATGATATCGCTAAATGGTAAGGTTTTCTCCAAAAACTTTATCAATATATCCCCAATTTATTTAAGTTCCTCTATAAGAGAATGGTAATGTGTGATATGATAGCTGAGTAATGGTATTTGATTTCTTAAACCTTAAATCTAATAAACATGGTTAACAATATGGAAATTAAAATTAATCTAAATTTAAAATAAATAAGAAAATAGTAGAGATGATAGAAATATTATAATTTTCCTGGTATGGTGGTGGATTATAGAGTGTTGTATACATGTATTTCTCAATACATGGAGGCTCTAATTTTTTATAATGTATTACTTTGCAATGAAGAAATTTGATCAAAATTAAAGAGTGGTTATTAATTAGAGAGACACATTGTGTTCAATTTTGTTTTACTTACACATATTTTTCAACAAATCAATTCTATGTTAAAATTCTTTTTATCCATATAATTAACAAATTAAGTGCTACTGGCCGATACTTGAATCTGGAACATGGTGAAAAGGAGAAAATAAAGTGTACCAAAGTAGTTTAAGTTGTAAAAGAGAACTTTAATCGTTGTATCAATAAATCTCCATTCCAACCTATCTAATGCCATAAAATATCAATTCTTAACCCAGCCACGCCCTTTTTTCCCTTGTGACTTCAAATGCAATCACTGTATTATGAACTAATAGCCTCCCTTCATTAAAAGCACTCTGTTTGTTAGACACTGTCTAGATTAAACATAGTTTGAACTTATTCACCACCACCTTCGACAGTATGCGCATCAGAACATTATAAAGATAGATAGGTCGAAGATCTTCCATATGTTTCAGTTGTTTAACCTTAGGAATAAGACATACAAGCCTACGATTTAGTTCCCTTGGCCCATGTGGTGTATCAAAGAAAATCTGAGAAAATAGAACAACATATCTTTTAAAAATATTTCAATACGTTTAAAAAATGTTGGGTTCGACCCATGTGGATCTAGTGACTTGTATTGATGCATGAAAAAGACTACATTCTTAACTTCCTCCTCCCTAATAGGTAACATGACCTAGTGATTGTGAAATAATAATTAAAAAAAGTTTGCAAAAAGGGTAAAATTTGACATGACCTTAATCTAATAACCATATATCAAACAAAACGGTAAAATTTAACATAAATTTAAACAACTTACCTGAGCAAAAACAAAACAATGTAAAGCCATAGGGAAAAACATATGTGTGTGTACTATCCAACTAAATCATAGTGGAAGACATGTAGATGTGGAGTCCATAACAAGGAATATCATATATGCATGACCCATAATTACAATATACCTGTTTGTCTTGTCGTGGTTTCGGTATTTTTGTTTATAACTATGAGAAAAAGCAAAAGCGACCAAATCGAGATGTTCCTCCAAGACTCTGATGTTTTACCTTGAGGAGAAGATGTTTTTTTGATGAGTCGATTTGATCCAAGTTTGTGGAGAAACCACCCTGCAAAGAGAAAGTCAGGTACCGGGTTTTGTAAATAACAATCTGAGAATCTCAAATTGTAATTTAATTTAATTCCTTATCACCAAATGATAAGGAGTTGTAAAAAAAAAGCACAAAATGTTTTACCTATCCAAGGGAATCCATGTCATAAAAGATGGCAACCTTTCCACTTTTGCTAACTTGATACATTTCCCTGTAGTAGGTAGCAAGGTCATAGTTGTAGATCAATGTCCTCCACCAATACTATAGATGTTATTTTCTTCGTTATTTGTATTAATAACATATCACCTCTCCGTCCTTGAACTATTCTTGTTATTGACACTTATGGTATCTCTTCTTTCAAGACATTTGTTCTCACTTCCCGTAGCTCGGGTCATCTTCTCACAATTTTCTTTTATCTTTTTCTAAAATGAAACGAGTAAAAAAAATTATAAGATGTGAATTATAATAACACTTGCTTAATTGATTCTTAATAAACAATTATACAAACACCTTTATATGACCTAGGCGATTGGACACAAGTTTTTTATTTAACGATTCAATATATAATAAAACATCTGAAAGTATTGAATTTCTTCTTTGTAGTACTTCATTCTATAAAGATTAACAAACTATTAGAAGACCAAGCAAACAAAAAGTCCAAAATACAAATTCTACTATTACAACCACAAGTGATACCTTAAAATTTCATACCACTGTCATTCCAAACAATTCCCAATACAACTCAGAACTGATAATAAGACACGATTGACCCATAAACATGATTTAATAAAGATCCCAAACACAAAATAACATAGAAAGAGAAAAGCAAGGAGGTAAATTAAACAATAATTAACAATAATCGACCAAATTTAATCTTCTCCTAAATTAAATTTAGTGAATTGAAAGAACTTTAGGAAAGATGATTTGGGGAAAAAATACATTCCGTTCAAGGTTTAATCTTTTCCGAGATTTAATCTTCTTGGAGCTTTAGTCTTTACAAAGATTTAATATTCAGTGTTTGAGAGAAATATTTCAGCAAAGATTTAATCTTTCGCCGTAGTGGAGATTGTTTGATAGTCCGTGTTTTTTTATATTATTTAATTGACAGCCGGGAAAACAATTTCAGCAAGCCCGCTCACAAGTTTTGAACAAGACCGCCTAACTTTTGGGCCCAAATCTCTGATCTACTGTAACGATTATATAATGTATTGCAATAACATATATTTGTAACTACCTCGAAATTTTGTTGATTCAGTTGCAATGTTTTTAAAATCCCTTGCAATAGACATGAAATCACCTTTCAACCACAACATTTTTTAGATAGTTTTTAGAAATCTGGTTGCGAAAGCAATTCTATGGTATAGTGAACTAAACCTTGTATAACCATTATTCTTTAATACCTGATTCTCCTACAGGCTGGAAGCTATTCCTCATACATACCCTGATATACTCTGGTGATATTTATGAATTGCTTTATGCTCTGAAATAAATGTTTTATCAACGTTAATTATGATTCTGTTTTATTGAATTACAATATATATCATGTTGAATTGTTATAGAATTAGATAGCGTTCTAAATATGGAACATATTCGTGGTCAGACCAGATTGGTGGTCATATTAGGTCAATGTGTGCCTTAGATCCAGTATAGAGAACAGAGTTGAGTGCCTTAATCGGGTTAGTGTGTCACTGATCAGCAGCCTAACCTTGGTTTTAAACTTAAAAATGAATATCCAATTCTAATAATTGCTTAACAAGGAACTTGATTCCTATGAATCATTTCAATTGATCATTGTTTACACTCAGTTATTGTTATATATTATAACTTGCTGAGCTAGTTAGCTCACCCTTGTGAATCTATTTACGTTATTCTATAGTTAAAATGGAAATTATTGGTAATGAGGACCCCCAGTCCAGTATACGATCTAAGATTCCAGGTTGAGTTGGATCGAGCTAGTTTGAGTTATGCAAGTTTCTAAGAATGATTTCATTTTCAGTTGTAAGTTAAACTAGTTGGGATTTGGTATGACGTAATAAAAGTCAAGGTTGTGGCTGGTTTTCATACTTTAACCTGTTATGACTGTGCTTGCGTAAATAACGGTAATTGCATATAATATTTCATATACAGGTTTATATAATATATGTGTTGTGAACCCCAAACTTCTTACCTGGGTTTGGAGGGCGTCACAACCACCATCTCCGAAGCTAAATCAACTCATAATATTACCTAATATATAACCAGTGCTACCCCTAAAGCTACTAGAAATGCTACCATAAATTGCCACTACTAAGACTAACCAATATAACATCAATGCTACCACCTGTAATACCATAATTAAACTGGCCATAAATGGAACTGCTTAAGCTAGCACGAACTTTAACACTAACACTAATAATACAACCATTAAGCAACCAATAGGACCCCTAAGCTACCACCAATGCCATTACTAAGACTAACCAATATTACATCAATGCTACCACCTGTAATACCATAATTAAACTGGCCATAAATGGAACTACTTAAGGTAGCACGAAGTTCAAAACCAACACCAATAATACCACTACCAATTCTCCTGCAAAGATTACCCCTTTCAATGCTACCAATTGCACTAATAAGAGCACCAGGACCAATGGCACCATCAATGCCAGCAAATCCACTACTAATATTATCGTTTCTGGTACCACCAATGTATCCACTAAAGATGCTAGTCATGCTGCCAGCAATCCCACTATTAAAACTACCCAATATACCACCAATGCTACTATCACTTATGCCATTATTAAAATTACCACCAATGATACTCCTTAAGTTAACACGAACTTCACCACCAACAATCCCACCACCAATTCCACTCCTAAGATTACGACTACTAGTGCCACCAATTGGACTAGTAAAATTACCATCACCAGTGACACCGCCAACAATATTACTACTGAAATCAAGAAAAACCACAACTCTATACTTTTCAAATAGTTACGGATCTATAGAAGTTACTAAGCAACATTTTCTAGTGAGGCTGAAAATGGTGACCCTACCAATTCATGTATTGAAAATATAAGTTCTTCCAACACTAAAAAATTTCCCAAACAAAGGCTACATCTCTATCAAGTAAGAAATCTCATTTTCAACCATGTGTGTTGTGAAATGAAGTTAAAAAGTGATGGGGCTTCGTGAGATGGGAAACTCCTAATATAAGTAAACTTCGTGTTTAATTAGGTCAACAAAGAGTAATTTAGAGTTATTTGTCTTATATACATTAGAAAAAAAATACACCCCACATAGATCCACTTGTACTATCTATATTTATATTAATAATATATATTGGCATGGTAAAAGTTAAAGAATAATAAAGAAACCTGACACGGTACATTGATGAAGAGAAAGGGAAGGCACTTGGAGCATTTTCTTCATTGTTTTCGGAACTTGTTGCAAGTAGCAAGAAAAATATAATTCCTGTGAAAATGTCTCTAAAGTAAGGTTATACATAAACATAAAATAAATTTAATAGTATAATTCAACAAATATGAACATAAAATAAAAATAATGTGTGGGCTTCTTTTTTATAAATTTTTATTTTTTTCATATATCACGTATTTGATTATTTATGAGGAACAAAAAAAAATGACTACAAATGTAATTGTTTTTTTTCTAACCTTGACATATAATCTTGAAAAGATAAGTCTTGACATAAAGGTCATGTAAAAACAAATACAAGTGACATTCCATGTAAATCTACATACATATATACAAGGAAAATGAGATACTTATTTTAGTGTTTGATTTCTACCAAAAGTTTGTGCAAATAACACATATGAAAAGAAAATGAAGAATCAGGGAAAAATAAATTATTACCTTAACTTTGTTAAACAACATCAATTCATGATAACCTGTAAACCTTATCCACTTAGTCCTCCACCAATTCATTTGGAAATGTGTTTAACTTTAGAGAACCAAAACGCTCTTTCATAGAAAATACAAATAACTCCAAAACACTATTTCATAGCCATGTACAAATTCATTTTGTTCGTAAGGCGGCGGGCTTGTGCTCATATTAGGGTTTTACCTACCTTTTTAATATCTTATATTTTGCACGCCCAATTGTATATCATGGGTTTCAATGGGCCCAATTTATTTTAAATTGTTTTTTATCTTAGTATCAATTTCGTATTACAAATTCAAATTTTTTCTTTTTGTAAAAATATAATTTAACAAAGTCTGCTCCATGTATTATACAAACTAATTGGGTGTTGATTTACAAACATAAGTAAACAAGCATTCCTTTAATTTATTTTGTATTGTAAATAAAAGGAGATTCTATAAATTAAGTGGTAAGAATTGTAGAAAAAACTTAACTAGAAATAATATTTTCTCAAAAATTTTTAAATTTTATTTAGTGAAATTATATATAAATTCCCTACTGACCTCAACTAATAAACCATAAAAAATTTGAAAAACCGATCTTAAGAAAGCCATATTTAAAAAGGCCCGAAGCTTCGTGAACATATATTTTATTATAAAACTTTGCTTCTCTCCTAAAGAGAAAAAACTTGGATTTACTCAAATTTGGAATTTTGAAAATATCCAAATAATTTTTTTGATAGTTTTATTTTTCATCCAATTTTTTACACTAAAATATTTTGGGATAAAATTCTAAATCGGAAAAAATTCTACACATCTTTAATATATTTAAAGAAAATTTAACAAATGTACATTATTTTTCGAAGAAATGAAAAGTAATAAAATTAAGTTTTTTACATATATCTAATTCGGATGGGTTGTAATTTGCGCCATTCTTGGGCCTCAAAATTTTGTATAAAATCCAAATTCATTAATTTTAGAAAAATCGATTTCATCCAAATTCTAAATATGTAAATTTATTAAGCCACCCTTAACACTATTTAATATATCTTTATTCAAATTATTAAATATTTGTCTTTTAAGTTGAAATGAACATTTATCTTTTTTAGTTGAAATAAATTAGTCAATTAAATTATAATTATTATGTTCCCACTATGGCTTATAGGCTTTCTATTCTACCAAAATTTTATTTTTGTTTGCTAATACAACCTATAATATTTCTCACTTTGTAAGTCAAGAGTTATTATTACTATTTAAGCAAGCAAAATAACTTCTAATTGGATTTATATTCTTGAACCTAGATAATCCATCAAGAAACTAACAATTCATATTTTCAATAGAATTACTCAGACCAAAATTCAAGACTTGTTCCACTAAAACCAAGTCCTAACAACACTTTAAATACTCATTTAAATTTGATAAAATTTATATAAAAATAAGTCAACAAAAAAAGATGCAAATCAATGCAAGAAGCAGTGTTTAAGATATAGTAAGTCTACTATAGACCACGGCACATGAAGCATGTTTTTTACATAGTATTTAGCATAAAATGATTTAGAAATAATAGTTGGTGCCATCACTATTGGGGAATTCAGAGGATGGAATCATTGTCATGTTGTTCTCCAAGTATGCAGAAGGAGCAGTAACCCCACTTTCAAGTTGTACCAAGTAACCAACATCCTTAAGAATCATCTCCATACCAGTAAGACAACCTATCACTTGCAACTACAAAAAACACCCCTAAGTTTATAGTAGAATGTTTATAAATATTTCATTGTTTTTGGAAATGGTTAGTAAGAGGTAAATAGAGAGAAAATATTTATAACTTCTCTAGTTTATGAGTGATTGTGTGGTCTTAGCAAAAGGAAGTAGGATACAAGGTTATGGCTCATATTATGAATTTGACATAGTTTTGTTAAAGCTTCTCAAAGAGAATTGAGGAACTAACATATTTTACTATTAATCTTGTCTCTGGTCAATATGTAGATGCAACAAAATCTATAACATTGAATATAAGAAATGACAATATACCTCATTTAGATTTCTCACATGATCTATCCTTGAATCCTTTCATGCTACTTTATTAAGTCCAAGCCATAAGATCCAGTTGTATCATTCTATGCCCTTCTAATAACTTCTCAACTATAAATGTAAGCAGGTACCAAAACTGCAGTAACAATATGACTAATATGACTAAACTGTTCATTTTTCTCACTGCAGTTTTTCAGCCCCCAGGCCTCCACAACAAACGTGTGATATGAATATATAGTCACACAATATCCAAAAATGTAAAATAGAGATGAGCACAGAGATTTAGTGTTTGACTGAGTTTTTCAAATACATAACTACACCTATTATTAAATTCTAGTGATAAAATAAATATATATTAAATTAAAATTATTCACATATAAATTAAAACAATTTTTTTAACCTTACTTAAATATTTTAGATAACTAGAAATGTTTATTTTTAATATAAAAATACGCGTCTTTAGATTTAATAACAAATCTATATAATAAAATATTATTTTCCTTATATAACCAAATAATTAAAAATGCAAAAAATGTATATATATATAATTACAAAAATCATGGTTATTACATTCTACCCTCCTTAAAAAAATTAGGTCCCCAAATTTAAACATACCAAAAAACATTTAATGATACCAAAAATATTTGTGCATCGAGAAAGTCAGAAAATATTTAACCAAAAAAAATAAAAGTAGTTTTTTTTGGAAACAGAAATAACTAAACTCATAACTGGTTAAGTGTAAAAGGGTAGTCTACAGAAGCTAACCTAGGCTCTGAATACCAACTGTAATACCCCAGCTTTTCACAAAATAGTTATAGTTAAATATTCAGCTAAAACTCCAAATTAAATCCATAATAAGAATAAGTTTCTAGTTTTTCATAAATTTCTAAAATCACAGATAGAAATAAAATGATCTAAGCTGAAAATAAAGCAAATCTTGGGAGACGGAGCTCCAATACAAACATAATCACTAAAATATTGTTCCAAAGCATCCACCTTTAAGATGTGGCAAAAGCTAAGCACGTGAAAATTTGTGAGTAATGAGCCAAGAGCCCAGCAAGAAAACAGTTCTACACTAGTGGATCAAGTATCATAATTTTATAAAATAAAAATCATTTTCCAAAATCCATATGACATAAGATATAAAATTCCACACCTCGCTAAGGCCACAAATACCTCGTGACACACTATCAAAAGTTCATAATTTCTGTCAATAATGGGCCCCTTAATGAGAGAGTGTGCTCTCCCGAAGCCATCATAAGTAGCACTCCCTAGTAAGGTATCAAAAACGCTAGTTCGGGAACTATACGCAATTACTAACTGCTTCATAAGTTAGAGCTAACTGAGAATTCTTATTTGTAAAACAGGGTACTTGATCCATAAATTTTAAAACAAAAGAAGTGCAAAAATATTAAAAAGATTTTAAATTAAATAAAGTGTGAAGAGTTAACTTACGTTAATAACAATATCTGCCAAATTATGTTGCCAAAATGAACCTAGACATACACACATACACTTAATATAATAATCAGAATGTTAACATGTACATCCCACTAAGCTAACCACACTTTAACTTTATAAAAGCTTAACCCATAATAACAATTAAATGTCATTACAAGTAACAAAATAAATTCATATTGACATATAAATACCACCATTCTCATATAATAGTTCAAAATAGTGTAGCGACAAATAAAAAAAACTCAACACTTAAATACATTATATATAATAATAATAAATCAATTATATGTAAACTATTTAAATTCAGAATAAAATAGATGTACATTTAATATTTACTATCTATATAATCCTTAAAATAAAGTAACAAAGATAAATAAAATAGGTAACATATGCTTATGATTATGAAAGTGGACAAAATATAAATATTGGTGTATAATCTTGTCTCTGGTCAATATGTAGATGCAACAAAATCTATAACATTGAATATATGAAATGACAATATACCTCATTTAGATTTCTCACATGATCTATCCTCGAATCCTTTCATGCTACTTTATTAAGTCCAAGCCATAAGATCCAGTTGTATCATTTTATGTCCTTCTAATAACTTCTCAACTATCAATGTAAGCAGGTACCATAACCGCAGTAACAATATGACTAATATGACTAAACCGTTCATCTTTCTCAGTGCAGTTTTTCAGCCCCCAGGCCTCCACAACAAACCTGTGATATGAACATATAGTCACACAATATCCAAAAATGTAAAATAGAGATGAGCACAGAATAATCCGATTCTTAAAATTCTGTAAGCAATTAGATGATGAAATAAAAATCGACTACAATTAAAATCATTGCACTTGTAATTCTTAAATCATCTATAAACTGAACTGGTTTGTAATATTTACATTGTATCTACAAATAATTGTTTTAACATGTTTCCACTTTCTATGCATCTCACAAAGAATACATAATCAAACAAAAAATATTTTCAGTGTTTTGCTTAAGCTGCATACAAGAATAAAACATTTAACTTGTGTTGTTGCAAGGGGAGTGTGCCTTACTATTACGTTATCAAGTCTTTCCTCGAATATTAGATCAAGTGATGCCTGAGACCAGATAAAAGTTGAATGGAACGAGTACAAAATCTCGTGTTCAATTTGTTTCACCTATTTGGCTCTCATTACATAAGCAACTCATGACTTCTTGTTTATATATAAAAATAATATATAAGACTCTGTGTTAGGAGGGTTAGGAGGGTCAGATATATTTCAACATATAAAGTGAATTCAATAATTATTGTAGTTTGCTAGAATCAAGAATATATGATCACATTTTGTATAATACAACTTATGTATTATAGCCACTATCAGATATTGTGGCTTATGAATTTTTGCACATAAAATTATATAATAACGCTATGTTAAATCGTAGAAATATATAAAAACACTTTCCAAGATAATCAAAAATTAATAACTATCCGTTCTTTGAGAACAACTTTGTCATCAATATCACCAACACCAAAAAAATGCTTGATGTACCAATGAATCATCATTCTTTGGAGCAGACCTTGACGCTTAATGATATATAATGATATGGCTACATGGTAAGGTTTTCTCCAAAAACTTTATCAAAATATCCACAATTTATTTAAGTTCCTCCTTAAGAGAATGGTAATGTGTGATATGATAGCTGAGTAATGGTATTTGATTTCTTAAACCTTAAATCTAATAAATATGGTTAACAATATGGAAATTAAAATTAATTTAAATTTAAAATAAATAAGAAAATAGTAGAGATGATAGAAACATTACAATTTTCGTGGTATTTTAGTGGATTATAGAGTGTTGTATACATGTATGTCTCAATACATGGAGGCTCTAATTTTTTATAATGTAGTACTTTGCAATGGAGAAATTTGATCAAAATTAAAGAGTGGTTATTAATTAGAGAGACACATTGTGTTCAATTTAGTTTTACTTACACATATTTCTCAACAAATCAATTCTATGTTAAAATCCTTTTTATCCATATAATTAACAAATTGAGTTCTAGTGGGGGATACTTGAATCTGGTACATGGTAAAAAGGAGAAAATAAAGTGTAACAAAGTTTTTTAAGTTGTAAAAGAGAACTTTAATCGTTATATCAATAAATATCCATTCCAACCTATCTTATGCCTTAAAATATAAATTCTTAACCTAGCCAGGCCCTTTTTTCCCTTGTGACTTCAAAGCAATCATTGTATTATGAGCTAATAGCCTCCCTTCATTAAAAACACTCTGTTTGTTAGACACTGTCTTGATTAAACATAGTTTAAACTTATTCACCACCACCTTCGACGGTATGCGCATCACAACATTATAAAAATAGATAGGTCGAAGATCTTCCATATGTTTCAGTTGTTTAACCTTAGGAATAAGACATACAAGCCTACGATTTAGTTCCCTTGGCCCATGTCGTGTATCAAAGAAAATATGACAAAATAGAACAACATATCTTTTAAAAATATTTCAATACGTATGAAAAATGCCGGGTTCGACCCATGTGGATCTAGTGAGTTGTATTGATGCATGAACAAGACTACATTCTTAACTTCCTCCTCCCTAATAGGTACTATGACGTACTGATTGTGAAATAATAATTAAAAAAAGTTTGCAAAAAGGGTAAAATTTGACACGACCTTAATCGAATAACCATATATCAAACAAAACGGTAAAATATGACAGAAATTTAAACAACTTACCCGAGCAGAAACAAAACCATGTAAAGCCATAGGAAAAAACATATGTGTGTGTACTATCCAACTAAATCATAGTGGAAGACATATAGATATGGAGGCCATAACAAGGAATATCACATATGCATGTCCCATAATTACAATATACCTGTTTATCTTGTCGTGGTTTCGATATTTTTATTTATAACTATGAGCCAAAGCCAAAGCGACCAAATCGAAATGTTCCTCCAGACTCTGATATTTTACTTTGAGCAGAAGATGCTTTTTTGATGAGTCGATTTGATCCATGTTTGTGGAGAAACCACCCTGCAAAGAGAAAGTCAGGTACCGAGATTTGTAAATAACAATCTGAGAATCTCAGATTGAAATTTAATTTAATTGCTTATCACCAAATGATAAGGAGTTGATAAAAAAGAGCACAAAATATTTTACCTATCCAAGGGAATCCATGTTATAAAAGATGGCAACCTTTCCACTTTTGCTAACTTGATACATTTCCCTGTAGTAGGTAGCAAGGTCATAGTTGCAGATCAATGTCCTCCACCAATACTATAGATGTCATTTTCTTCGTTATTTGTATTAATAACATATCGCCTCTCCAACCTTGAACTATTCTTGTTATCGACACTTGTTGTATCTCTTCTTTTAAGACATTTGTTCTCACTTCCTGTAGCTCGGGTCATCTTCTCACAATTTTCTTTTATCTTTTTCTAAAATGAAAATAGTAAAAAAAATTATAAGATGTGAATTATAATAACACTTGCTTAATTGATTCTTAATAAACAATTATACAAATACCTTTATATGACCTAGGCGATTGGACACAAGTTTTTTATTTAACGAGTCAATATATAATAAAACATCTGAAATTTCTTCTTTGTAGTACTTCATTCTATAAAGATTAACAAACTATTAGAACATGGAACAAACAAAAAGTCCAAAAAACAAATTCTACTTTTACAACGACAAGTGATACCTTACAATTTCATACAACTGTGATTCCAAACAAATCCCATTACAACTCAGAACTGATAATAAGACACGATTGACACATAAATATAATTTAATAAAAAAACCCCTAATTAACAAATAGTGTAACATCCATAAAAGATCCCAAACACAAAATAACATAGAAACATGAAAGCAAGGAGGTAAATTAAACAATAATTAACAATAATCAACCAAATTTAATCTTCTCCTAAATCAAATTTAGTGAATTTAGTCTGTGTTTTTTTTGTTTATTTAATAGACAGCCGGGAAAATAATTTCAGCAAGCCCGCTCACAAGTTTTGAACAAGACAGCCTAGCTTTTCGGCCCAAATCTCTGATCTACTGTAACGATTATATAATGTATTGCAATAACATGTATTTGTAACGACCTCAAAATTTTGTTGATTCAGTTGCAATGTTTTTAAAATCCCTTGCAATAGACATGAAATCACCTTTCACCAGCAACGTTTTTTGGATGGTTTTAAAATATGGTTGCGAAAGCAATTCTATGGTATAGTGAACTAAACCTTGTATAACCATTATTCATCTAATACTTGATACTCCTACAGGCTGGAAGTTATTCCTCATACATACCCTGATATACTCTGGTGATATTTATGAATTAGTTTATGCCCCGAAATAAATGTTCTATCAATTTTAATTATGATTCTGTTTTATTGAATTATAATATTTATCATGTTGAATTGTTATAGAATTGGATAGGTTTCTAAATATGGCACAGATTCGTGGTCAGACCAGATTGGTGGTCATATTAGGCCAATGTGTGCCTTGGATCCAGTATAGAGAACAGAGATGTGTGCCTTAATCCGGTTAGTGTGTCACTGATCAGCAACCTAACCTTGGTTTTAAACTTAAAAATGAATATCCAATTCTAATAATTGCTTAACAAGGAACTAGATTCCTATGAATCATTTCAATTGATCTTTGTTAACACCCGGTTATTATTATTATAACTTCCTGAGCTAGTTAGCTAACCCTTGTGAATCTGTTTAAGTCATTCTACAGTTAAAATAGAAATTATTGGTAACGAGGATCCCCAGTCCAGTATGCGATCTAGGATTCCCGGTTAAGTTGGATCGAGCTAGTTTGAGTTATGCAAGTTTGTAAGAATAATTTCATTTTCATTTGTAAGTTAAACTAGTTGGGATTTGGTACGACGTAATAAAAGTCAAGGTTGTGGTTGGTTTCTCATACTTTAACCTATTGTGATCCGTGGTTGCGTAAATAAGGGTAATTGCATATAATATTTCATATACAGGTTTATATAATATGTGTGTTGTGAACCCCAAACTTCTGATTCGGGTTTGGAGGGCGTCACAACCACCCTCTCTGAAGCTAAATCAACTACTAATATTACTTAATATACAACCAGTACTACCACTAAAATTACCACCAATGCTACCATAAATTGCCACTACTAAGATTAACCAATATAACATCAATGCTACCACCTGTAATATCATAATTAAACTGGCCATAAATGGAACTACTTAAGCTAGCACGAACTTCAACACCAACACTAATAATACCACCACTAAGCTACCAATACGATAACTAAGCTACCACCAATGCCACCACCAATGCCACTACTAAGACTAACCAATATAACATCAATGCTACCACCTGTAATACTATAATTAAACTTGCCATAAATGGAACTGCTTAATCTAGCACGAACTTCAACACCAACACCAATAATACCACCACCAATTCTCCTGCAAAGATTACCGCTTTCAATGCCACCAATTGCACTAATAAGAGCACCAAGACCAATGGCACCATCAATGCCAGCAAATCCACTACTAATATTATCGTTTCTGGTACCACCAATGTAACCACTAAAGATGCTAGTCATGCTGCCACCAATCCCACTATTAAAACTACCCAATATACAACCAATGATACTACCACTTATGTCATTATTAAATTGACCACCAATGATACTCCTTAAGTTAGCATGAACTTTACCATCAACAATCCCACCACCAATTCCACTCCTAAGATTACGACTACTAGTGCCACCAATTGGACTAGTAAAATTACCACCATCAGTGACACCGCCAACAATATTACTACTGGATTAAAGAATAATCATAACTCTATACTTTTCAAATAGTACAGATCTATAGAAGTTACTAAGCAACGGGTTCTAGTGAGGGTGAAAATGGTGACCCTACCAATTCATGTATTGAAAATATAAGTTCTTCCAACACTAAAAAATTTCCCAAACAAAGGCTACATCTCTATCAAGTAAGAAATCTCATTTTCAACCATGTGTGTTATGAAATGAAGTTAAAAAGTGATAGGGCTTCGTGAGATGGGAACCTCCTTATATAAGTAAACTTCGTGTTTTATTAGGTCAATAAAGAGTAATTTAGAGTTGTTTGTCTTATATACATTAGAAAAAAAAATACACCCCACATAGATCCACTTGTACTATCTGCCTTTATATTAAGAATATATATTGGCATGGTAAAAGTTAAAGAATAATAAATAAACCTGACACCGTACATTGATGAAGAGAAAGGGAAGGCATTTGGAGCATTTTCTTCATTGTTTTTGGAACTTGTTGCAAGTAGCAAGAAAAATATAATTCCTGTGAAAATGTCTCTAAAGTAAGGTCATACATAAACATAAAATAAATTTAATAGTATAATTCAACAATATGAACATAAAATATAAATAATTCGTGGGCTTCTTTTCTATAAATTTTCATTTTTTACATATATCATGTATTTGATTATTTATGAGGAACAAAAAAAATTACGACAAATGTAACTGTTTTTTTCTAACCTTGACATATAATCTTAAAAGGATAATTCTTGACATAGAGGTCATGTAAAAACAAATACAAGTGACTGTAAATCTACATACATATATACAAGGAAAATGGGATACTTATTTTAGTGTTTGATTTCTACCAAAAGTTTGTGCAAATAACACATATGAAAAGAAAATGAAGAAACAGGGAAATATAAATTATTACCTTAACTTTGTTAAACAACATCAATTCATGATAACCTGTAAACCTTATCCACTTAGTCCTTCACCAATTCATTTGATTAGTCGTCGGCCCAATTCATTTGGAGATGTGTTTAACTTTAGAGAACCAAAACACTCTTTCATAGAAAATATAAATAACTCCAAAACACTATTTCATGGCCATGTACAAATTCATTTTGTTTGTAAGGCGGCGGGCTTGTGCTGATATTAGGGTTTTACCTACCTTTTTAATATCCTATATTTTGCAGGCCCAATTGTATATCATGGGTTTGAATGGGCCCAATTTATTTTAAATTGTTTTTTATCTTAGTATCAATTTCTTATTACAAATTAAAATTTTTTCTTTTTGTAAAAATATAATTTAACAAAGTCTGCTCCATGTATTATACAAACTAATTGGGTGTTGATTTACAAACATAAGTAAACAAGCATTCCTTTAATTTATTTTGTTTTGTAAATAAAATGAGATTCTATAAATTAAGTGGTAAGAATTGTAGAAAAAACTTAACTAGAAATGATATTTTCTCAAAAAATTTAAATTTTATTTAGTGAAATTATATATAAATTCCCTACTGACCTCAACTAATAAACCATAAAAAATTTGAAAAACTCTGATTCTATCTTAAGAAAGTCATATTTAAAAAGGCCCCAAGCTGCATGAACATATATTTTATTATAAAAATTTGCTTCTCTCCTAAAGAACAAAAACTTGGATTTACTCAAATTTGGAATTTTGAAAATATCGAAATAATTTTTTTGATAGTTTTATTTTTCATCCAATTTTTTACACTAAAATATTTTGGGATAAAATTTTAAATCGGAAAAAATTCTACACATCTTTAATATATTTAAAGAAAATTTAACAAATGTACATTATTTTTCGAATAAATGAAAAGTAATAAAATTAAGTTTTTTACATATATCTAATTCGGACGGGCTGTAATTTGTGCCATTCTTGGGCCTCAAAATTTTGTATAAAATCCAAATTCATTAGTTTTTTAGAAAAATTGATTAGATCCAAATTCTAAATATGTAAATTAATTAAGCCACCCTTAACACTATTTAATTTATCTTTATATAAATTATTAAATATTTATCTTTTAAGTTGAAATGAATATTTATCTTTTTTAGTTGAAATAAATTAGTCAATTAAATTATAATTATTATGTTCCCACTGTGGCTTATAGGCTTTGTATTCTACCAAAATTTTATATTTGTTTGCTAATAGAACCTATAATATTTCTCACTTTGTAAGTCAAGAGTTATTATTATTATTTAAGCAAGCAAAATAACTTCTAATTGGATTTATCTTCTTGTACCTAGATAATCCATCAAGAAACTAACAATTCATATTTTCAATAGAATTAGTCAGACCAAAATTCAAGATTTGTTCCAGTAAAACAAAGTCCTAACAACACTTTAAATACTCATTTAAATTTGATAAAATTTATATAAAAATAAGTCAACAAAGAAACATGCAAATCAATGCAAGAACCAGTGTTTAAGATATAGTAAGTCTACTATAGACCACCACACATGAAGCATGTTTTTTTCATAGTATTTAGCATCAAATGATTTACAAATAATAGTTGCTGCCATCACTAATGAGGAATTCAGAGGATGGAATCATTCGCATGTTGTTCTCCAAGTATGCAGAAGGAGCAGCAACCCCACTTCCAAGTTGTACCAAGTAACCAACATCCTTAAGAATCATCTCCATACCAGTAAGACAGCCTATCACTTGCAACTACAAAAAACACCGGTAAGTTTATAGTAGAATATTTATAAATATTTCATTGTTTTTCGAAATGGTTAGTAAGAGGTAAATAGAGAGAAAATATTTATAACTGGTCAAAAGGAAGTAGGATACAAGGTTATGGCTCATATTATGAATTTGACATAGTTTTGTTAAGGCTTCTCAAAGAGAATTGAGGAACTAACATATTTTACTATTAATCTTGTCTTTGGTCAATATGTATATGCAACAAAATTTATAACATTGAATATAAGAAATGACAATATACCTCATTTAGATTTCTCACATGATCTATTCTCGAATCCTTTCATGCTACTTTATTAAGTCCAAGCCATAAGATCCAGTTGTATCATTCTATGCCCTTCTAATAACTTCTCAACTATCAATATAAGCAGGTACCATAACTACAGTAACAATATGACTAATATGACTAAACTGTTCATCTATTTTTCAGCCCCAAGCCTCCACAACAAACGTGTGATATGAACATATAGTCACACAATATTTAAAAAATTAAACAGCGATGAGCACAGAATAATCCTATCCTTAAGCAATTAGATGATGAAATAAAAATCGACTACAATTAAAATCATTGCACTTGTAATGCTTAAATCATCTATAAATTGAACTCGTTTGTAATATTTACATTGTATCTACAAATAATGGTTTTCAACATGTTTCTACTTTCTATGCATCTCACAAAGAATACATAATCAAACAAAAAATATTTTCATGTTTGGCTTAAGCTGCATATAAGAATAAAGCATTGAACTTGTTGTTTTTGCAAGGGGAGTGTGCCTTGCTATCACGTTATCAAGTCTTTCCTCAAATATTAGATCAAGTGATGCTTGAGACGAGATAAAAGTTGAATGGAACGAGTACAAAATCTCGTGTTCAATTTGTTTCACCTTTTTGGCTCTCATTACATAAGCAACTCATGACTTTTTGTTTATATATAAAAATAATATATAAGACTCTGTGTTAGGAGGGTTAGGAGGGTCAGATATATTTCAACATATAAAGTGAATTCAATAATTATTGTAGTTTGTTAGAATCAAGAATATATGATCACATTTTGTGTAATACAACTTATGTATTATAGCCACTATCAGATATTGTCGCTTAAATAATCATCATAAACATATTTATGTTTGTAAAATAAATTGAACAAATTAAATACTTAATTTTCAATTATAAAGTAACGTATATAAAATATGTAAATGTCAAGATTAATGAATATTGGTATGTCTTTTCTAAAAAAATACAAAACATTGATAAATGAATAAGAAAATATGTAATACACTGAATATGAAAAAAAAAATATTTTATCTTTATCCCCTCCCAACAACACCTAGTATTTTACAAAAATATAAGTTTAAACAATTCAATAAAAACAATGAACAATTATCGAGGATCCAATTTAAAGTCCAATTATATAAGAACTAAATCCACTAATTATTATTGAATCAATATTTGTAAATAAGGTACTTAATATTGATAAATGATATATAAAATACATTATATTTAGTGTTAAATATAAACCATAAAAGATTTGAAAAACTGGTCTGATTGGATCTTAAGAAAGTCATATTTAAAAAGGCCCCAAGCTGTCTCAACATATATTTTATTATAAAATTTTGCTTCTCTCTCCTAAAGAGAAAAACTTGGATTAACTCAAATTCGAAATTTTAAAATTATCAAAATAATTTCTTTGATAGTTTATTTTTCATCCAATTTTTTACACTAAAATATTTTGGGATAAAATTTTAAATCGGATAAAATTCTACACATCTTGATATATTTAAAGAAATTTAACAAATGTACATTATTTTTAGAAGAAACGAAAAGTAATAAAATTAAGTTTTTTACATATATCTAATTCGGACGTGCCGTAATTTGCGCCATTCTTGGGCCTCAAAATTTGGTATAAAATCCAGATTCATTATTTTTTTAGAAAAATTGATTTGATAAAAATTCTAAATATTTAAATTAATTACGCCACCCTTAACACTATTTAATTTATCTTTATATATTGATATGTCTTTTCTAAAAAAATACACAACATTAATAAATGAATAAGAAAATATGTTATATACTGAATATGAAAAAAAAATTATTTTATCTTTATCGCCTCCCAACAACACCTAGTATTTTACAAAAAATATAAATTTAAACAATTGGATAAAAACAATGAACAATTATCGAGGATCCAATTTAAAGTCCAATTATATAACAACTAAAACGACTAATTATTATTGAATCAATATTTGTAAATAAGGTACTTAATATGATAAATGATATATAAAAACACGTTATATTTAGTGTTAAATATAAACCATAAAAATTTTGAAAAACTCGTCTGATTCGATCTTAAGAAGTCATATTTAAAAAGGCCCGAAGCTGCAATGAACATATATTTTATTATAAAATTTGCTTCTCTCCTAAAGTGAAAAAACTTGGATTTACTCAAATTCGGAATTTTAAAAATATCGAAATAATTTTTTTGATAGTTTTATTTTTCATCCAAATTTTTACACTAAAATATTTGGGGATATAAAATTCTAAATCGGAAAAAATTCTACACATCTTTAATATATTTAAAGAAAATTTAACAAATGTACATTATTTTTCGAAGAAATAAAAAGTAATAAAATTAAGTTTTTTTTTACATATATCTAATTCGGACGTGCTGTAATTTGCGCCATTCTGGGCCTCAAATTTTGTATAAAATTCACAATTCATTAATTTTTTAGAAAAATTGATTGAAAAATTGATTTGATCCAAATTCTAAATATGTAAATTAATTAAGCCACCCTTAACACTATTTAATTATCTTTATTTAAATTATTAAATATTTATCTTTTAAGTTGAAATGAACATTTATCATTTTTAGTTGAAATAAATTAGTCAATTTAATTATAATTATTATGTTCCCACTGTGGCTTATTGGCTTTGTATTCTACCAAAATTTTATTTTTGTTTGCTAATAGAACCTATAATATTTCGCACTTTGTAAGTAAAGAGTTATTATTGGTATTTAAGCAAGCAAAATAACTTCTAATTTCATTTATCTTCTTGTACCTAGATTTTTTTTTTTTGACAAATGCAGAAAGTTCTCATTAAATTGAATATAGTACAGTCGGGACAAACCCCCAACTCTCGATACAACCAGGTGATTAAAACAAATAACATACTAAAAACAATTAGATTTAACACATAGAATTTAAAAATTCTTGAAATTAAAAACGAAATCAAGACATCCCAAGCGATCCAAATTGCATCAGCATCTCTGAAAATAGCAACATCGTAATGACCATATTACATAAAAACTATGGTTAGCCCAAGTGTTTAGAAACACCAATCGCATAAAATGAGATTTAAGAAGTGGCACCCAACCTATCTACATGCCGGACACGAGCTATAGACATGCCGAAGGCACCCCCAGCTATCTACATGCAGGATACCAGCTATAAATATGCCGAAAGTATAAACCCATGAAAGATGACCAATCTTTAGTTGTGAAAGGTGAGCTCTTGCAATAATCACCACCGTCCCAAATCCAATGCAGGCTTTGCAGATCACCAAAAATATCAATAAATTTGTCCTCAACACATCTATCACCAGATAAACCCACCATGACTAAATAAAAACATAACAAACACTCCAGAAGGAGAGACCAAAAACACACACTCCTAAAGGAGAGACACACAAACACCCAAAAAATTGGATTTTATTGAAAGGAAATAAACGAGAATACCAGAAAATAAAGGGGTTGGGGCTTTCCACCTGAGAAAACCAGTGGAAGCCCTCGATTTACTTTAAAATATGACAAACCCTAACAGAGAAAATGAAAGAAGAGAGGCCGCTGAGAGTTTTAATAATGCTACTTAATCCAAAATCTCTGTAAATGAGTTTCTTAATAATGATACTTAATCCAAAATCTGTACCAAAATAGTTATAAAATGACGTGACTGTACAAGTGTTGAAATTTAGTTGGTTCTTCTTGTACCTAAATAATCCATAAAGAAACTTACAATTCATGTTTTTAATAGAATTAGTCAGACCAAAATTCAAGACTTGTTCCACTAAAACCAAGTCCTAACAACACTTTAAATACTCATTTAAATTTAATAAAATTTACATAAAAATAAGTCAACAAAGAAACATGCAAATCAATCCAAGAAGCAGTGTTAAGATATAGTAAGTCTACTGTATACCACCGCACATGAAGCATGTTTTTTACATATTATTTAGCATAAAACTGATTAGAATAGTAATAGTTGCTGCAATCACTAATGGGGTATCTAGAGATGGAGACTTATTGCATGTTGTTCTCCATGTTTGCAGAAGCAAGCAGCAAACCCACTTCCAAGTTTGTACCAAAGTAACCAACATCCTTAAGAATCAACTCCATACCAGTAAGACACCCTATCACTTGCAACTACAAAAAACACCCGTATGTTTATAGTAGAATATTTATAAATATTTCATTGTTTTTAGAAATGGTTAGTAAGAGGTAAATAGAGAGAAAATATTTATAACTTGTCTCGTTTATGACTGATTGTGTGGTCTTAGCAAAAGGAAGTAGGATACAAGGTTATGGCTCATATTATGAATTTGACAAAGTTTTGTTAAAGTTTCTCAAAGAGAATTGAGGAACTACCATATCTTACTATTAGTCTTGTCTCTCGTCAATATGTAGATGCAACAAAAATATAACATTAAATATAAGAAATGATAATATACTTTATTTAGATTTCTCACATGATCTATCCTCGAATCCATTCTTGCTACTTTATTAAGTCCAAGCCATAAGATCCAGTTGTATCATTCTATGCCCTTCTAATAACTTCTCAACTATCAATGTATGCAGGTACCATAACCGCACTAACAATATGACTAATATGACTAAACCATTCATCTTTCTCAGTGCAATTTTTCAGCCCCCAGGCCTCCACAACAAACCTGTGATATGAACATATAGTCACACAATATCCAAAAATGTAAAACAAAGATGAGCACAGAATAATCCGATTTTTAAAATTATGTCAGCAATTAGATGATGAAATAAAAATTGACTAAAATTAAAATCATTGCACTTGTAATTCTTAAATCATCTATAAAATGACTTGGTTTGTAATATTTGCATTGTATGTACAAATAATGGTTTCAACATGTTTCTACTTTCTATGCATCTCACAAAGAATACATAATGAAACAAAAAATATTTTCAGTGTTTTGCTTAAGCTGCATATAAGAATAAAGCATTTAACTTGTTGTTATTGCAAGGGGAGTGTGCCTTGCTATTACGTTCTCAAGTCTTTCCTCGAATATTAGATCAAGTGATGCCTGAGACCACATAAAAGTTTAATGGAACGAGTACAAAATCTCATGTTCAATTTGTTTCACCTTTTTGGCTCTCATTACATAAGCAACTCATGACTTATTCTTTATATATAAAAATAATATATAATCTGTGTTAGAAGGGTTAGGAGGGTCAGATATATTTCAACATATAAAGTGAATTCAATAATATTGTAGTTGCTGGAATCAAATATATGATCACATTTTCTGTAATACAACTATGTATTATAGCCACTATCAGATATTGTCGCTTATGAATTTTTGCACATAAAATTATATAATAACGTTTAGTTAAATCTTAAAAAGATATAAAAACTTTCCAAGATAATCAAAAATTAATAACTTTCCGTTCTTTGAGAACAACTTTGTCATCAATCACCAACACCAAGAAAATGCTTGATGTACCAATGGATCATCATTCTTTGGAGCAGACCTTCACGCTTAATGATATATAATGATATCGCTAAATGGTAAGGTTTTCTCCAAAAACTTTATCAATATATCCCCAATTTATTTAAGTTCCTCTATAAGAGAATGGTAATGTGTGAGATGATAGCTGAGTAATGGTATTTGATTTCTTAAACCTTAAATCTAATAAACATGGTTAACAATATGGAATTAAATTATCTAAATTTAAAATAAATAAGAAAATAGTAGAGATGATAGAAATATTATAATTTTCCTGGTATGCTGGTGGATTATAGATGTTGTAAGTATTCTCAATACATGAGGCTCTAATTTTTTATAATGTATTACTTTGCAATGAAGAAATTTGATCAAAATTAAAGAGTGTTATTAATTAGAGAACACATTGTGTTCAATTTTGTTTTACTTACACATATTTTCAACAAATCAATTCTATGTTAAATTCTTTGTTATCCATATAATTAACAAATTAAGTGCTACTGGCCGATACTTGAATCTGGAACATGGTGGAAAAGGAGAAAATAAAGTGTACCAAAGTAGTTTAAGTTTAAAGAGAACTTTAAATCGTTGTAATCAATAATCTCCATTCCAAACCTATCTAATGCATAACAATATCAATTCTTAACCCAGCCACGCCCTTTTTTTCCCTTGTGACTTCAAATGCAATCACTGTATTAGAACTAATAGCTCCCTTCATTAAAGCACTCTGTTTGTTAGACACTGTCTAGATTAACATAGTTTGAACTTATTCACCACCCTTCGACATATGCGCATAGCAACATTAAGATAGATAGTCGAAGATCTTCCATATGTTTCAGTTGTTTAACCTTAGGAATAAGACATCGCCTCGATTTAGTTCCCTTGGCCCATGTCGTGTATCAAAGAAAATCTGACAAATGGAGGCTCTAATTTTTTATAATGTAGTACTTTGCAATGGAGAAATTTGATCAAAATTAAGAGTGGTTATTAATTAGAGAGACACATTATGTTCAATTTAGTTTTACTTACACATATTTCTCAACAAATCAATTCTATGTTAAAATCCTTTTTATCCATATAATTAACAAATTGAGTTCTAGTGGGGGATACTTGAATCTGGTTCATGGTAAAAAGGAGAAAATAAAGTGTACCAAAGTTTTTTAAGTTGTAAAAGAGAACTTTAATCGTTATATCAAAATCCATTCCAACCTATCTTATGCCTTAAAATCAATTCTTAACCTAGCCAGGCCCTTTTTTCCCTTGTGACTTCAAAGCAATCATTGTATTATGAGCTAATAGCCTCCCTTCATTAAAACACTCTGTTTGTTAGACACTGTCTAGATTAAACATAGTTTAACTTATTCACCACCACCTTCGACGTATGCGCATCACAACATTATAAAAATAGATAGGTCGAAGATCTTCATAGTTTCAGTTGTTTAACCTTAGGAATAAGACATACAAGCCTACGATTTAGTTCCCTTGGCCCATGTCGTGTATCAAAGAAAATCTGACAAAATAGAACACATATCTTTTAAAAATATTTCAATACGTATGAAAAATGCCGGTTCGACCCATGTGGATCTAGTGAGTTGTATTGATGCATGAACAAGACTACATTCTTAACTTCCTCCTCCCTAATAGGTACTATGACGTACTGATTGTGAAATAATAATTAAAAAAAGTTTGCAAAAAGGGTAAAATTTGACACGACCTTAATCGAATAACCATATATCAAACAAAACGGTAAAATTGACAAAATTTAAACAACTTACCCGAGCGAAACAAAACCATATAAAGCCATAGGAAAAAACATATGTGTGTGTACTATCCAACTAAATCATAGTGGAAGACATATAGATATGGAGGCCATAACAAGGAATATCACATATGCATGTCCCATAATTACAATATACCTGTTTATCTTGTCGTGGTTTCATATTTTTGTTTATAACTATGAGCCAGAAGCCAAAGCGACCAAATCGAAATGTTCCTCCAGACTCTGATATTTTACTTTGAGCAGAAGATGCTTTTTTGATGAGTCGATTTGATCCATGTTTGTGGAGAAACCACCCTGCAAAGAGAAAGTCAGGTACCGAGATTTGTAAATAACAATCTGAGAATCTCAGATTGAAATTTTTTAATTGCTTATCACCCAAATGATAAGGAGGATAAAAAAGAGCACAAAATATTGACCTATCCAAGGGAATCCATGTTATAAAAAGATGGCAACCTTTCCACTTTTGCTAACTTGATACATTTCCCTGTAGTAGGTAGCAAGGTCATAGTTGCGATCAATGTCATCCACAAATACTATTAGAGTCATTTTCTTCGTATTTGTATTAAAACATACGCCTCTCCAACCTTGAACTATTCTTGTTATCGACACTTGTTGTATCTCTTCTTCAAGACATTTGTTCTCACTTCCCGTAGCTCGGGTCATCTTCTCACAATTTTCTTTATCTTTTTCTAAAATGAAAACAGTAAAAAAAATTTAAGATGTGAATATAATAACACTTGCTTAAATTGATTCTTAATAAACAATTATACAAATACCTTTATATGACCTAGCGATTGGACACAAGTTTTTATTTAAACGAGTCAATATATAAAAACATCGAAATTCTTCTTTGTAGTACTTCATCTATAAAGTAACAACTATTAGAACATGGAACCAACAAAAAGTCCAAAAAAACAAATTTACTTTACAACGACAGTGATACCTTACAATTCATACAAACTGTTCATTCCAAACAAATCCCATTACAACTCAGAACTGATAATAAGACACGATTGGACACAAATATAATTTAATAAAAAAACCCCTAATTAACAAATAGTGTACACATCCATAAAAGATCCAAAACATAAAATAACATAGGAAATATGAAAGCAAGGAGGTAAATTAAACAATAATTACAATAATCAACCAAATGTAATCTTCTCCTTAAATTAAATTTAGTGAATTGAAAGAACCTTAGGAAAATGATTTGGGAAAAAAAATACATTCCGTTCAAGGTTTAATCTTTTCCGAGATTTAATCTTCTTGGAGCTTAGTCTTTACAAAGATTAATATTCAGTGTTGAGAGAAATTTCAGCAAAGATTAATCTTTCGTTCGCAGTGGGATTATTTGACAGTCTGGGTTTTTTTTTGTTATTTAATAGACAGCCGGGAAAATAATTTCAGCAAGCCCGTCACAGTTTGAACAAGACAGCCTAGCTTTTCGGCCCAAATCTCTGATCTACTGTAACGATTATTAATGTATTGCAATAAACGTATTTGTAACGACTCAAAATTTTGTTGATTCAGTGCAATGTTTTAAAAATCCCTTGCAATAGACATGAATCACCTTTCACAGCACGTTTTGGATGGTTTTAAAAATATGGTTGCGAAAGCAATTCTATGGTATAGTGAACTAAACCTTGGTAAACCATTATTCATCGAATACCTGATACTCCTACAGGCTGGAAGTTATTCCTCATACTACCTGATATACTCTGGTGATATTGAATTAGTTATGCCCGAAAATAAATGTTTTATCAATTTTAATTATGATTCTGTTTTATGAATTACAATAGTATCATGTGAATTGTTATAGATTGGGATAGATTTCTAAATATGGCAAGATTCGTGGTAGGACCAGAGTGGTGGTCATATTAGGCCAATGTGTGCCTTGGATCCAGTATAGAGAACAAAGATGTGTGCCTTAATCCGGTTAGTGTGTCACTGATCAGCAGCCTAACCTGTGGTTTTTAAACTTAAAAATGAATATCCAATTCTAATAATTGCTTAACAAGGAACTAGATTCCTATGAATCATTTCAATTGATCATTGTTAACACCCAGTTATTTATTATAACTTCTGAGCTAGTTAGCTAACTTTTGTGAATCTGTTAAGCATTCTATAGTTAAAATAGAAAATTATGGTAATGAGGATCCCCAGTCCAGTATGCGATCTAGGATTCCCGGTGAGTTGGATCGAGTAGTTGAGTTATGCAAGTTTGTAAGAATAATTTCATTTTCATTTGTAAGTTAAACTAGTTGGGATTTTGTATGACGTAATAAAAGTCAAGGTTGTGGTTGGTTCTTCATACTTAACCTATTGTGATCCGTGGTGCATAAATAAGGTAAGGGTATATTAATATTTCATATACAGGTTTATATAATATGTAAGTTGTGAACCCCTAACTTCTGATTCGGGTTTGGAGGGCGTCACAACCACCCTCCTGAAGCTAAATCACACTAAATATTACCTAATATACAACAAGTACTACCACTAAAATTACCAACAATGCTACCATAAATTGCCACTACTAAGACTAACCAATATAACATCAATGCTACACCTGTAATATCATAATTAAACTGGCCATAAATGGAATACTTAAGCTAGCACGAACTTCAACACCAACACTAATAATACCACCACTAAGCTACCAATACGAAAACTAAGCTACACCAATGCCACCACCAATGCCACTACTAAGACTAACCAATATAACATCAATGCTACCACCTAATACTATAATTAAAACTTGCCATAAATGGAACTGCTTAAGCTAGCACGAACTTCAAACACCAACACCAATAATACCACCACCAATTCTCCTGCAAAGATTACCGCTTTCAATGCCACCAATTGCACTAATAAGAGCACCAAGACCAATGGCCATCAATGCCAGCAAATCCACAACTAATATTATCATTTCTGGTACCACCAATGTAACCACTAAAGATGCTAGTCATGCTGCCACCAATCCCACTATTAAAACTACCCAATATACCACCAATGATACTACCACTTATGCCATTATAAATTACCACCAATGATACTCCTTAAGTTAGCACGAACTTTACCACCAATAATCCCACACCAATTCCACTCCTAAGATTACGACTACTAGTGCCACCAATTGGACTAGTAAAATTACCACCATCAATGACACGACAACAATATTACTACTGGATTAAAGAATAATCATAACTCTATAATTTTCAAATAGTTACAGATCTATAGAAGTTACTAAGCAATGGGTTCTAGTGAGGCTGAAAATGGTGACCCTACCAATTCATGTATTGAAAATATAAGTTCTTCCAACACTAAAAAATTTTCCAAACAAAGGCTACATCTCTATCAAGTAAGAAATCTCATTTTCAACCATGTGTTATGAAATGAAGTTAAAAAGTGATGGGGCTTCGTGAGATGGGAAACTCCTAATATAAGTAAAGTTCGTGTTTATTAGGTCAATAAAGAGTAATTTAGTTGTTTGTTTATATACATTAAAAAAAAATACACCCCACATAGATCCACTTGTACTATCTGCATTTATATTAATAATATATATTGGCATGGTAAAAGTTAAAGAATAATAAATAAACCTGACACAGTACATTGATGAAGAGAAAGGGAAGGCACTTGGAGCATTTTCTTCATTGTTTTGGAACTTGTTGCAAGTAGCAAGAAAAATATAATTCTTGTGAAAATGTCTCTAAAGTAAGGTCATACATAAACATAAAATAAATTTAATAGTATAATTCAACAAATATGAACATAAATATAAATAATTCGTGGGCTCTTTTCTATAAATTTTCATTTTTTTCATATATCATGTATTTGATTATTTATGAGGAACAAAAAAAATTACGACAAATGTAACTTTTTTTCTAACCTTGACATAAATCTTGAAAGGATAATTCTTGACATAGAGGTCATGTAAAAACAAATACAAGTGACTGTAAATCTACATACATATATACAAGGAAAATGGGATACTTATTTAGTGTTTGATTTCTACCAAAAGTTTGTGCAAAATAACACATATGAAAAGAAAATAAAGAAGAAACAGGGAAATATAAATTATTACCTTAACTTTATTAAACAACATCAATTCATGATAACCTGTAAACCTTATCCAGTTAGTCCTCCACCAATTCATTGATTAGTCGTCGGCCAATTCATTTGGAGATGTGTTTAACTTTAGAGAACCAAAACACTCTTTCATAGAAAATACAAATAACTCCAAAAACACTATTTCATGGCCATGTACAAATTCATTTTGTTTTTAAGGCGGCGGGCTTGTGCTGATATTAGGGTTTTACCTACCTTTTTAATATCCTATATTTTGCAGGCCCAATTGTATATCATGGGTTTGAATGGGCCCAATTTATTTTAAATTGTTTTTATCTTAGTATCAATTTCTTATTACAAATTAAAATTTTTTCTTTTTGTAAAAATATAATTTAAACAAAGTTGATCCATGTATTATACAAACTAATTGGGTGTTGATTTACAAACATAAGTAAACAAGCATTCCTTTAATTTATTTTGTTTTGTAAATAAAATGAGATTCTATAAATTAAGTGGTAAGAATTGTAGAAAAAACTTAACTAGAAATAATATTTTCTCAAAAATTTTTAAATTTATTTAGTGAAATATATATAAATTCCCTACTGACCTCAACTAATAAACCATAAAAAATTTGAAAAACCGATCTTAAGAAAGCCATATTTAAAAAGGCCCGAAGCTTCCTGAACATATATTTATTATAAAACTTTGCTTCTCTCCTAAAGAGAAAAAACTTGGATTTACTCAAATTTGGAATTTTGAAAATATCGAAATAATTTTTTTGATAGTTTTATTTTTCATCCAATTTTTACACTAAAATATTTTGGGATAAAATTCTAAATCGGAAAAAATTCTACACATCTTTAATATATTTAAAGAAAATTTAACAAATGTACACATTTTTCGAAGAAATGAAAAGTAATAAAATTAAGTTTTTACATATATCTAATTCGGATGGGTTGTAATTTGCGCCATTCTTGGGCCTCAAAATTTGTATAAAATCCAAATTCATTAGTTTTTTAGAAAAATTGATTTGATCCAAATTCTAAATATGTAAATTAATTAAGCCACCTTAACACTATTTAATTTATCTTTATTTAAATTATTAAATATTTATCTTTTAAGTTGAAATGAACATTTATCTTTTTTAGTTGAAATAAATTAGTCAATTAAATTATAATTATTATGTTCCCACTGTGGCTGATAGGCTTTGTATTCTACAAAAAAATTATTTTTTTGCTAATAGAACCTATAATATTTCCCACTTTGTAAGTCAAGAGTTATTATTACTATTTAAGCAAGCAAAATAACTTCTAATTCGATTTATATTCTTGTACCTAGATAATCCATCAAGAAACTAACAATTCATATTTTCAATAGAATTAGTCAGACCAAAATTCAAGACTTGTTCCACTAAAACCAAGTCCTAACAACACTTTAAATACTCATTTAAATTTGATAGAATTTACATAAAAATAAGTCAACAAAGAAACATGCAAATCAATGCAAGAAGCAGTGTTTAAGATATAGTAAGTCTACTATAGACCACCTCACATGAAGCATGTTTTTTACATAGTATTTAGCATAAAATGATTTAGAAATAATAGTTGCTCCGATCACTAATGGGGAATTTAGAGGATGGAATCATTGGCATGTTGTTCTCCAAGTATGCAGAAGGAGCAGCAACCTCACTTCCAAGTTGTACCAAGTAACCAACATCCTTAAGAATCATCTCCATACCACTAAGACAGCCTATCACTTGCAACTACAAAAAACAACGGTAAGTTTATAGTAGAATATTTATAAATATTTCATTGTTTTTCGAAATGGTTAGTAAGAGGTAAATAGAGAGAAAATATTTATAACTTGTCTCGTTTATGAGTGATTGTGTGGTCTTAGCAAAAGGAAGTAGGATACAAGGTTATGGCTCATATTATGAATTTGACATAGTTTTGTTAAAGCTTCTCAAATAGAATTGAGGAACTAACATATTTTACTATAATCTTGTCTCTGGTCAATATGTAGATGCAACAAAATCTATAACATTGAATATAAGAAATGACAATATACCTTATTTAAATTTCTCACATTATCTATCCTCGAATCCTTTCATGCTACTTTATTAAGTCAAGCCATAAGATCCAGTTGTATCATTCTATGCCCTTTTAATAACTTCTCAACTATCAATGTACGCAGGTAATATAACCGCACTAACAATATGACTAATATGACTAAACTATTCATCTTTTTCACTGCAGTTTTCAGCCCCCAGGCCTCCACAACAAACTTGTGATATGAACATATAGTCACACAATATCCAAAAATGTAAAACAGAGATGAGCACAGAATATTCCGATTCTTAAAATTCTGTAAGCAATTAGATGATGAAATAAAAATCGACTACAATTAAAATCATTGCACTTGTAATTCTTAAATCATCATAAACTGAACTGGTTTGTAATATTTACATTGTATCTACAAATAATGGTTTCAACATGTTTCTACTTTCTATGCATCTCACAAAGAATACATAATCAAACAAAAAATATTTTCAGTGTTTTGCTTAAGCTGCATATAAGAATAAAGCATTGAACTTGTTGTTGTTGCAACGGGAGTGTGCCTTGCTATCATGTTATCAAGTCTTTCCTCAAATATTAGATGAAGTGATGCCTGAGACCAGATAAAAGTTGAATGGAATGAGTATAAAATCTCGTGTTCAATTTGTTTCACATTTTGGCTCTCATTACATAAGCAACTCATGACTTCTTGTTTATATATAAAAATAATATATATGACTCTGTGTTAGGAGGGTTAAGAGGGTCAGATATATTTCAACATATAAAGTGAATTCAATAATTATTGTAGTTTGCCAGAATCAGGAGTATATGATCACATTTTATGTAATACAACTTATGTATTATATCAACTATCAGATATTGTCGCTTCTGAATTTTTGCAGATAAAATTATATAATAACGCTATGTGATCTCGTAGAAATATATAAAAACACTTTCCAAGATAATCAAAAATTAATAACTTTCCGTTCTTTGAGAACAACTTTGTCATCAATATCACCAACACCAAGAAAATGCTTGATGTACCAATGGATCATCATTCTTTGGAGCAGACCTTGACGCTTAATGATATATTGATATCGCTAAATGGTAAGGTTTTCTCCAAAAACTTTATCAAAATATCCCCAATTTATTTAAGTTCCTTTATAAGAGAATGGCAATGTGTGATATGATAGCTGAGTAATGGTATTTGATTTCTTAAACCTTAAATCTAAAAACATGGTTAATAATATGGAAATTAAAATTAATCTAAATTTAAAATAAATAAGAAAATAGTAGAGATGATAGATACATTACAATTTTCCTGGTATTCTGGTGGATTATAGAGTGTTGTATACATGTATGTCTCAATACATGGAGGCTCTAATTGTTTATAATGTAGTACTTTGCAATGGAGAAATTTGATCAAAATTAAAGAGTGGTTATTAATTAGAGAGACACATTGTGTTCAATTTAGTTTTACTTATACATATTTCACAACAAATCAATTCTATGTTAAAATCCTTTTTATCCATATAACAAATTGAGTTCTAGTGTCGGATACTTGAATCTGGTACATGGTAAAAAGGAGAAAATAAAGTGTACCAAAGTTTTTTAAGTTGTAAAAGAGAAGTTTAATTGTTATATCAATAAATCTCCATTCCAACCTATGTTATGCCTTAAAATATCAATTCTTAACCCAGCCACATCCTTTTTTCCCGTGTGACTTCAAATGCAATCATTGTATTATGAGCTTATAACCTCCCTTCATTAAAAGCGCTCTGTTTGTTAGACACTGTCTAGATTAAACATAGTTTGAACTTATTCACCACCACCTTCGACAGTATGCGCATCAGAACATTATAAAAATAGATAGGTCGAAGATCTTCCATATGTTTCAGTTGTTTAACCTTAGGAATAAGACATACAAGCCTACGATTTAGTTCCCTTGGCCCCATGTCGTGTATCAAAGAAAATCTGACAAAATAGAACAACATATCTTTTAAAAATATTTCAATACGTTTGAAAATTCCGGGTTCGACCCATGTGGATCTAGTGACTTATATTGATGCATGAACAAGACTACATTCTTAACTTCCTCCTCCCTAATAGGTACTATGACCTAGTGATTGTGAAATAATAATTAAAAAAAGTTTGCAAAAAGGGTAAAATTTGACACGATCTTAATCAAATAACCATATATCAAACAAAACGGTAAAATTTGACATAAATTTAAACAACTTACCCGAGCAGAAACAAAACCATGTAAAGCCATAGGAAAAAATATTGTGTGTTACTATCCAACTAAATCATTGTGGAAGACATATAGATGTGGAGGCCATAACAAGGAATATCAGATATGCTTGTCCCATAATTACAATATACCTATTTGTCTTGTTGTGGTTTCGGTATTTTTGTTTATAACTATGAGCCAAAGCCAAAGCGACCAAATCGAGATGTTCCTCCAGACTCTGATATTTTACCTTGAGCAAAAGATGCTTTTTTGATGAGTCAATTTGATCTAAGTTTGTGGAGAAACCACCCTGCAAAGAGAAAGTCAGGTAGAGGGATTATAAATAACAATCTGAGAATCTCATATTGAAATTTAATTTAATTCCTTATCACCAAATGATAAGGAGTTGTCAAAAAACAGCACAAAATGTTTTACCTATCCAAGGGAATCCATGTTATAAAAGATGGCACCCTTTCCACTTTTTCTAAGTTGATACATTTCCCTGTAGTAGGTAGCAAGGTCATAGTTGCAAAGCAATGTCCTCCACCAATACTATAGATGCCATTTTCTTCGTTATTTGTATTAATAACATATCGCCTCTCCGTCCTTGAACTATTCTTGTTATCGACACTTGTGGTATCTCTTCTTTCAACACATTTATTCTCACTTCCCGTAGCTCGGGTCATCTTATCACAATTTTCTTTTATCTTTTTCTAAAATGAAACGAGTAAAAAAAACTATAAGATGTGAATTATAATAACACTTGCTTAATTGATTCTTAATAAACAATTATACAAACACCTTTATATGACCTAGGCGATTGGACACAAGTTTTTTATTTAACGAGTCAATATATATTAAAACATCTGAAAGTATTGAATTTCTTCTTTGTAGTACTTCATTCTATAAAGATTAACAAACTATCAGAACATGGAGCAAACAAAAAGTCCAAAATACAAATTCTACTTTTACAACGACAAGTGATACCTTAAAATTTCATACCACAGTCATTCCAAACAAATCCCAATACAACTCAGAACTGATAATAAGACACGATTGACACATAAACATGATTTTAAAATAAACCCTAATTAACACATAGTGTAACATCCATAAAAGATCCCAAACACAAAATAACATAGAAACAGAAAAGCAAGGAGGTAAATTAAACAATAATTAACAATAATCGACCAAATTTAATCTTCTCCTAAATTAAATTTATTGAATTCAAAGAGCTTTAGGAAAGATGATTTGGGGAAAAAAATACATTTCGTTCAAGGTTTAATCTTTTCCGAGATTTAATCTTTTTGGAGCTTTAGTCTTTACAAAGATTTAATATTCAGTGTTTAAGAGAAATATTTCAGCAAAGATTTAATCTTTCGCCGCAGTGGAGATTGTTTGACAGTCTGTGTTTTTTTATATTATTTAATTGACAGTCGGGAAAAGAATTTCAGCAAGCCCGCTCACAAGTTTTGAACAAGACCGCCTAACTTTTGGGCCCAAATCTCTGATCTACTGTAACGATTATATAATGTATTACAATAACATGTATTTGTAACGACCTCAAAATTTTGTTGATTCAGCTGCAATGTTCTTAAAATCCCTTGCAATAGACATGAAATCACCTTTCAATAACAACGTTTTTTGGATAGTTTTAAAATCTAGTTGCGAAAGTAATTCTATGGTATAGTGAACTAAACCTTGTATAACCATTATTCATCTAATACCTGATTCTCCTATAGGCTGGAAGTTATTCCTCATACATACCCTGATATACTCTGGTGATATTTATGTATTACTTTATGCTCTGAAATAAATATTTATCATGTTGAATTGTTATAGAATTGGATAGGTTTCTAAATATGGAACAGATTCGTGGTCAGACCTGATTGGTGGTCATATTAGGCCAATGTGTGCCTTGGATCCAGTATAGAGAACAGAGTTGTGTGCCTTAATCGAGTTAGTGTATCACTGATCAGCAGCCTAACCTTGGTTTTAAACTTAAAAATGAATATCCAATTCTAATAATTGCTTAACAAGGAACTTGATTCCTATGAATCATTTCAATTGATCATTGTTAACACCCAGTTATTGTTATTATAACTTGCTGAGCTAGTTAGCTCACCCTTGTGAATCTGTTTAAATCATTCTACAGTTAAAATGGAAATTATTGGTAATGAGGATCCCCAGTCTAGCATGCGATCTAGGATTTCGGGTTGAGTTGGAACGAGCTAGTTTGAGTTATGCAAGTTTGTAAGAATGATTTCATTTTCAGTTATAAGTTAAACTAGTTGGGATTTAGTATGACGTAATAACTTCTGACTCGGGTTTTGAGGGCGTCACAACCACCATCTCTGAAGCTAAATTAACTACTAATAGTACCTAATATACCACCAGTACTACCACTAAAGCTACCAACAATGCTACCATAAATTGCCACAACTAAGACTAACCAATATAAGATCAATGCTACCACCTGTAATACCATAATTAAACTAGCCATAAATGGAACTGCTTAAGTTAGCACGAACTTCAACACCAACACCAATAATACCACCACTAAGCTACCAATATGACCACTAAGCTACCACCAATGCCACCACCAATGCCACTAATAAGACTAACCAATATAACATCAAAGCTACCACCTGTAATACCATAATTAAACTGGCCATAAATGGAACTGCATAAGCTAGCACAAACTTCAACACCAACACCAATAATACCACCACCAATTCTCCTGCAAAGATTACCGCTTTCAATGCCACCAATTGCACTAATAAGAGCACCCGGACCAATGGCACCATCAATGCCAGCAAATCCACTACTAATATTATCGTTTCTGGTACCACCAGTGTAACCACTAAAGATGCTAGTCATGCTGCCACCAATCCCACTTTTAAAAACTACCCATTATACCACTAATGCTACTACCACTTATGCCATTATTAAAGTTACCACCAATGATACTTTTTAAGTTAGCACGAACTTCACCACCAACAATCCCACCACTAATTCACTCCTAAGATTACGACTACTAGTGCCACCAATTGGACTAGTAAAATTACCATCACCAGTGACACCGCGAATAATATTACTACTGGTTTAAAGAAAAACATAACTCTATACTTTTCAAATAGTTACGGATCTATAGAAGTTACTAAGCAACGGGTTCTAGTGAGGCTGAAAATGGTGACCCTACCTATTCATGTATTGAAAATATAAGTTCTTCCAACACTAAAAAATTTCCCAAACAAAGCCTACATCTCTATCAAGTAAGAAATCTCATTTTCAACCATGTGTGTTGTGAAATGAAGTTAAAAAGTGATGGGGCTTCGTGAGATGGGAAACTCCGAATATAAGTAAACTTCGTGTTTTATTAGGTCAACAAAGAGTAATTTAGAGTTGTTTGTCATATATACATTAGGAAAAAAAAACACCCCACATAGATCCACTTGTACTATCTGCATTTATATTAATAATTATATTGGCATGGTAAAAGTTAAAGAATAACAAAGAAACCTTACACCGTATATTGATGAAGAGAAAGGGAAGGTACTTGGAGCATTTTCTTCATTGTTTTCGGAAATTGTTGAAAGTAGTAAGAAAAATATAATTCCTGTGAAAATATCTCTAAAGTAAGGTCATACATAAACATAAAATAAATTTAATAGTATAATTCAACAAATATGAATATAAAATAAAATAATGTATGGGCTTCTTTTCTATAAATTTTCTTTTTTTCATATATCATGTATATGATTATTTATGAGGAACAAAAAAAATTAATACAAATGTAACTGACTTTTTTTCTAACCGTGACATATAATCTTGAAAGGATAATTCTTGACATAGAGGTCATGTAAAAACAAATACAAGTGACATTCCATTTAAATCTACATACATATATACAAGGAAAATTGGATACTTATTTTACTCTTTGATTTCTACCAAAAGTTTATGCAAATAACACATATTAAAAGAAAATGAAGAATCGGGGAAATATAAATTATTACCTTAACTTTGTTAAACAACATCAATTCATGATAACTCGTAAACCTTATCCACTTAGTCCTCCACCAATTCATTTGGTTAGTCCTCCACCAATTCATTTGGAGATGTGTTTAACCTTAGAGCACCAAAACATTTTTTCATAGAAAAAACAAATAACTCCAAAACACTATTTCATGGCCTATTTCATAGCAATGTACAAATTCATTTTGTTTGTAAGGAGGCGGCTTGTGCTGATATTAAGGTTTTACCTACCTTTTTAATATGATATTAGGGTTTTACCTACCTTTTTAATATCCTATATTTTGCAGGCCCAATTGTATATCATGGGTTTTAATGGTCCCAATTTAGTTTAAATTGTTTTTTATCTTACTATCAATTTCTTATTACAAATTCAAATTTTTTCTTTTTATAAAAATATAATTTAAGAAGTCTGCTCCATGTATTATACAAACTAATTGGGTGTTGATTTACAACCATAAGTAAACAAGCATTACTCTAATTTATTTTTTATTGTAAATAAAATGAGATTCTATAAATTAAGTGGTAAGCATTGTATAAAAAACTTAACTAAAAATGATATTTTCTCGAAAATTTTAAATTTTATTTAATGAAATTATATATTAATTCCCTACTCACCTCAACTAAGAATAATAGAAGTAACTATCATACATTCAAGTCTTAAAAACCTGTCACAATAATTCAGATATTTGTGGTCATGTAAAAATTAATATTACCATGACAACATTTAATCAAATTAAATTTCTAGAGGTATAAGATAGCATACCAAATTTTTGACAATACAATTTTTAAAAATATTTACTAATTGCTATGTTTATTTAAACATAGGAATTAAAATGAACCATAATATGATTGTAGATTTTTATTTTATTCTTAGTCAATTTGATTTAAACATGTAAAATGACAATATATTGTGGGTAACACTACATATACCATATTCATTCACTGGTTGATTGGAAAAAATATAAATTGGGAAGAAATTGAATGAGAAATGCACTGATAGTGTCTATGTATAAAAGTTGTTTGACTTGACCATATGTACTTTAACATAATTATAATGAAGATTTTTAATATTTTCAATTCTAATGAAATTTATTATTTAAAACAATGCTTATATTTATAAACTTGTTTTGTAACTCAAAATTTTCAATAGACAAGTTTTCCAACAAATTTTGGGTCTTTTCACAAGGTGGGTATGAAATGCAAAAAGAACATTATTTTGTCAAATATGTACCAAAATATAATTCAGTTATTTTTTTAAGATGAATAAAAAAGATACGTACAAAAATTATTTCTAGAATTTCCTTTTTTGAATAAAATTATTAATATTAAACTTTAATTCAAAAAAATAATTATTTTAAAAAGATATGTAAAATTATTAATTTTACATGAACAAAGTTCAAAAAACATGTATTATGGGATGAAGTATATTCTACTAAGTTTGACCTAAGATTTTAAGTAATTCATCATTTATATTGACTTTGGTATGAAATGACTATTATCATTTACATTACTTATATTTTGTACTCCCCATTTTTTATAGTTCTTTGAGTAATTTTAATCAAAATTAGTTATTTAAATAAACATTTCTTTCCTTGCAAATATTTTAAGAAAATATAGAAAACTTATAAGATCACCAAATTCCGAGAAAAACTATTAAAAAAGGAGATCAAAATTTAAATTCAAAGTTTGTCAAATCCCAGAACATACCTCAATTTTTGTCCAAAGGCGGAACCTACCCATGTCAGTGGGAATTGAATTCTGATTTCCTGAAAATTAAAAAATGGCTTATAAACCTTCAAAAAAATTGGTGTCAAAAGTTGATGATATTAGTATAACTATCACATTTTTTCCATTAGTATTTCATATGAGAGTTTAACAAAAATGACCTCATCAGTATTTATTGATTAATACTTATCATCAACATTGTTCATATTAGTTTTTTTTGATATTATAGCATATGTATTAGGATTCCTTATTGATTTTATCTTTATATTGATTGTCTAAGTGTGCAGTATATAAGCAGAAATTAGGTTAACACTAGTAGGTTAAAACTGGTGCATTTATTTTATCATACACATAACCTACAAGCTCTCAAGATATTTGCTCATCTTGAGCTAGAGAATTTTGTATTAAGTTTTTATTCAATAATATAAAAACTATTCTTCATTATTGAGTACATAATTGGATTTGATTGTTATAATTATATTGACCCCCTCTATAGGTAATTAAAGGCCTAAAAATTGATATCAAAGCTTGGTGTTTATATAAAATCACTTTAAGATCCACAAGCAGATAATGAAACTCAACAAAATGTGCCGTCACCATTAGCCATAAACCAAATCAAAAACAATATGAACAGATATGAAACCCTCAAATTTCCAATCTTGAAAATTAATGAATATCATTTCTGTAAAGTCGAGATGACTATATGTCTGCAGGTAACACATCTTGAATACTAGAAGGGATTTATGATGGACCTCATTAGCCCATGAAACTGGTTGTTGCTATTTGTGGTCAAGAAAAAAATGGAAAAGTTGGACATTTTTGCATAACAATCTAGACAGTGTGATGTCCCCTAGGTTTATTGGATGCAAAACAACCAAGGAAATTTGAGCCACTTTGGTGGTTAAGTGTAAGGTAGAACCGCTATCAAGAAGATTCGAAGGACAATAATCAATCACCAGTATGAGCACTTTGACTCAAAAGTTGATGAGTCTTTGTTTGAAATCCATGATAGATTTCAGAAATTGTTGAATGATTTGTCACTTGTTGACATAGAGTATGATCCAGCAGATTCAAACTTGAAGGTTCTTCTTGCACTTCCTCAAAAGTGTGACTTGAAAGATATATCAATAAGGGATAACTATGATCTTGAAGACACATCCCTAGTTAAGATATATGGAATTCTGAAAACTAATGACGAGGAGATGGAGTAGAAAAGTAAGATGAAATGCGACAAGACATGTTTCTCTCACGGTAGAGGAAAAACAAGAGAGAAATTTGCAAGAAATAGCCATTTCAAAATGAAAGGCCATGATTTTATAGGCTGACACTTTATAGGCTGACACTGAGTCTCAAATACTCATGATGGCTTTCAAAATTATTCACGAAGTAAAATTTGTAAAACCCCAACTTTTCAGAAAATAGTTATACTTAAATATTCACCTAAAACTCCAAATTAAATCCATAATAAGTATAAGTTTCTAGTTTTTCATAAATTTCTAAAATCCCAGACAGAAATAAAATCATCTAAGCTGAAAATAAAGCAAATCTTGGGAGAAGCAGCTCCAATATAAATATAATCACTAAAATATTGTTACAAAGCATCCACCTTTAAGATGTCGCAAAAGCTAAGCACCTAAAAATTTGTGAGTAATGAGCCAAGAGCCCAGCAAGAAAAAATTTCTACACTAGTGGATCAAGTATCATAATTTTATAAAACAAAAATAATTTTCCAAAATCCATGTGACATAAGATATAAAATCGACAAATACCTGGTGACACACTATCAAAAGTTCATAATTTCTGTCAAAAATGTGTGCAATTACTAACAGGTTCATAAGTCAGAGCTCACCGGGAATTCTTATTTGTAAAACACGGTACTTGATCCATAAATTTTAAAACAAAAGCAGTACAAAAATATTTAAAAGATTTTAAAATAAATAAAGTGTAAAGAGTTAACTTACCTTAATATAATAATCAGAATGTTAACATGTACATGCCACTAAGCTAACCACACTTTAACTTTATAAAGGTTAACCCATAATAACAATTAAATGTCAGTACAAGTAACAAAATAAATTCATATTGACATATAAATACGACCATTCTCATATAATAGTTCAAAATAGTGTACCCACAAATAAAAAAAACTCAACACTTAAATACATTATATATAATAATAATAAATCAAGTATATGTAAACTATATAAATTAAGAATAAAATAGATGTACATTTAATATTTACTATCTATATAATCCTTAAAATAAAATAACAAAGATAAATAAAATAGGTAACATATGCTTATGATTATACAAGTGGCCAAAATATAAATATTGTTGTATAAATTTTCATAACCTTACGTGTGAAAATATCATTATACAAAATAAGTATAATCAATTTAATAAATGAGCATGTATTTAATTGGTGCACGAATCTAAATGCATATCTAAATCAAACATATATTTAACATATAACATATGAATTATTATGCATGCACAAAACACATAATTATAAACATAAATTCATGCATTAAATATTTACAAAAAAAATGGTGATTATTAACTAAAATATTTAATAATCAACATCAAACTAAATGATTAAATTAAGTAAACTATAGTGTTATACACATAACCATGGAACTAAATAATAAAATAAACTAATAACAAGTGAATTAGAATAGTCATACGTAAGTTCACAAAAATATAATTTAATTATATATATATAGAAGTATGCAATAAACATGTAAAATATATAAGTAAAAATATAGGAAATAGAACGTACCTGAAAAGAGAAGATGTTATATAGAGACAAAATGATATGCTAATAGCCTGTTTATACACAAGTTGGTTCAACCAATACTCCCATTCAATGCGTTGTTGTGGGTAGTGATCACAAATTTAAACAAACATTATCTATTTGTTAAGATTTAGTGTTTGACTGAGCTTTTCAAATACACATAACACGTACTAATAAATATACACAACATAACTACACCTATTATTAAATTCTAGTGGTAAAATAAATATATATTAAATTAAAATTATGCACATATAAATTAAAACAATTTTTTTAACCTTACTTAAATATTTTAGATAACTAGAAATGTTTATTTTTAATATAAAAATACGCGTCATTAGATTTAATAACAAATCTATATAATAAAATATTATTTTTCTTATATAACCAAATAATTAAAAATGCGAAAAATGTATATATATAATTACAAAAATCATGGTTATTACATTCTACCCTCCTTAAAAAAATTAGGTCCCCAAATTTAAACATACCAAAAACATTTAATGATACCAAAAATATTTCTGCATCGAGAAAGTCAGAAAATATTTAACCAAAAAAAATAAAAGTAGTTTTTTTTAAACACAAATAACCAAACTCATAACTCACAGGTTAAACCTAAAAGGGCAGTCTACAGGAAGCCCTAGGCTCTGAATACCAACTGTAATACCCAACTTTTCAGAAAATAGTTATACTTAAATATTCAGCTAAAACTCCAAATTAAATCCATAATAAGAATAAGTTTCTAGTTTTTCATAAATTTCTAAAATCCCAGACAGAAATAAAATCTAAGCGGAAAATAAAGCAAATCTTGGGGGACGCAGCTCCAATACAAACATAATCACTAAAATATTGTTCCAAAGCATCCACCTTTAAGATGTCGCAAAAGCTAAGCACATGGCTCGTATGGAGAAGAAAATTGTGATGGGCTTGTGCTTTAGATACAAAGTGCAGTGTTTAGCACATGGCTCGTATGGAGAAGAAAATAAAGTTGGTTCTCATTCCTTTTTATCAAACTGAATGCATATAATCTAATATATACTAGTCTAGACATATAACGTGATATCTAAAAAATAGCAACTGAACTTCCTAGCATGACTCCACTACTTCAACGTTCGTGATAATGCTGAAACTGAACTATGACCTAGTCTACAGTTACTGTTGTGCTAACCAACACAACGTTCACTAAGGCCTATACAATTTATTCAAAACTAATAAAACACAAATTAATAACTAAATTTAAGATTATTCCAACAATCACCCCCTTAATCTTAAATTTTATCATGAACTCATTTGGATTAGCCCGTCTGGCATTCATCCTAACCCGTTTGGCTTTCAACTTCTTTGTCCATAGGGCACTTAAACTTAGCCCTTTTTGCTTTAAAAAAATCCTTCCCATCTGGCACTTCTATTTACCCGTCTAGCACCTTTTATTTTGCCCGTCTGGCATTATTCTTCTGTCTATAATAATGCTGGCTCATCATCCTCGATCTTTGTGAGGTTCACTTCGTGTCTCTTCTCTCTTTCCCGTCGCGGTTTATCACATTCCGTAGCCTAGTGTCGCATAGTATTACAGTTGTAACACTTTATCCTACTCTTGTCATGGAAAGAACCACCTCTAGGTCTTTGCTTCCGAGATGTCAGAAGAAGTTGTCCATCTACGCTCTCAGACCTTCCCTTCATCCTTTTCTCGTAAGCTTTGAGATGACCAACTACCTCTTCAACTGTCCCCCTTAACGTCTCCAAATTGCTTCATATTTGAAGCTATTTGAAGAAACTTATCCGGAACTGCACGTAGAATTTTTCTCACAACACTCGATTCTTTCATTGTTTCGCCAAGGACCGGATTTAGTCACAATCCCACTCAACTTCATACAAAATTCTTCGATTTTATCCGTTTCCTTCATGATTAAGGACTATAACTCACCTTTTAACGTCTGTACTTTTGCTTCTTTTACTCTTTCCACACCCATACACATCATCTTGATCGCTTCCCATGCTTCCTTAGTTGTTTCTTTTTCAGCAATGGACATCAACACATCTTCGGGCACACCTTGATATATTGATGCAAGTGCCACTTGCACCGTTTTCTCATCCACGGCCCCCTTAGGATCCTTCTGCTCGATTGCACACCAAACTCCTTGCGCCTTCATGAAAACTTTTATCTTTAGGGACCATGTCGTGTAATTGTTTCTCGTTAACATTGGATAGCTTAAGCCCACAAAACATTCTTTTGCTTTGGATGTTTCCCTGATTTTATTTGTGTGCTTGGGTTGATATTTAGGCATACAGGAACCTAACCATTATGCTCTTATACCAAGTGTAGAAAAAAAATTGTGATGGGCTTGTGCTTTAGATGCAAAGTGCAGTGTTTAGCACATGGTTGCTGTGTATGGAGAAGAAAATAAAGCTGCTTCTCATTCCATGTTATCAAACTGAATGCATACAATCTAATATATACTAGTCTAGACATATAACGTGATATCTAAAAGATAGCAACTGAACTTCCTAGCATGACTCCACTACTTCAACTTCCCTGATAATGCTGAAACTGAACTATGACCTAGTCTACAGTTACTGTTGTGCTAACCAACACAACGTTCAATAAGGCCTATACAATTTATTCAAAAGTAAAAAACACATATTAATAACTAAATTTAAGATTATTCCAGCAAGCCTATCACTTGCAACTATAGAAAACACCTGTAAGTTTATAGTAGAATATTTATAAATATTTTATTGTTTTTCGAAATGGTTAGTAAGAGGTAAATAAGGAGAATATTTATAACTTGTCTGGTTTATGAGTGATTGTGTGGCCTTAGCAAAAGGAAGTAGGATACAAGGTTATGGCTCATATTATGAATTTGACATAATTTTGTTACAGCTTCTCAAAGAGAATTGTAGAACTAACATATTTTACTATTAATCTTGTCTCTGGTCAATATGTAGATGCAACAAAATCTGTAACATTGTATAAAAGAAATGACAATATGCCTCATTTAGATTTCTCACATGATCTATCCTCGAATCCTTTCATGCTACTTTATTAAGTCCAAGCCATAAGATCGAGTTGTATCATTCTATGCCCTTCTAATAACCTCTGAACTATCAATGTATGCAGGTACCATAACCGCAGTAATAATATGACTAATATGACTTAACCGTTCATCTTTCCCAGTGCAGTTTTCAGCCCCCAGGCCTCCACAACAAACCTGTGATATGAACATATAGTCACACAATATCCAAAAATGTAAAACAAAGATCAGCACAGAATAATCCGATTCTTAAAATTCTGTAAGCAATTAGATGATGAAATAAAAATCGACTACAATTAAAATCGTTGCACTTATAATTCTCAAATCATCTATAAACTGAACTGGTGTGTAATATTTACATTGTATCTACGAATAAAGGTTTCAACATGTGTTCTACTTTCTATGCATCTCACAAAGAATACATAATCAAACAAAAAGTATTTTCAGTGTTTTGCTTAAGCTGCATATAAGAACAAAAATTAATAACAAAGCTTAAGCTGCATACAAGTGTTTCTACTTGTTGTTGCAAGGGGAGTGTGCCTTGCTATTACCTTATCAAGTCTTTCCTCGATAATTAGATCAAGTGATTCTCTGAGACCAGATAAAAGTTGAATGGAACGAGTACAAAATCTCGTGTTCAATTTGTTTCACCTTTTTCGCTCTCATTGCATAAGCAACTCATGACTTCTTGTTAATATATAAAAATAATATATAAGACTCTGTGTTAGGAGGGTTAGGAGGGTCAGATATATTTCAACATATAAAGTGAATTCAATAATTATTTTAGTTTGCTAGAATCAAGAATATATGTTCACATTTTGTGTAATACAACTTATGTATTATAGCCACTATCAGATATTTTCGCTTATGAATTTTTGCACATAAAATCATATAATAACGCTATGTTAAATCGTATAAATATATAAAAACACTTTCCAAGATATCCCCAATTTATTTAAGTTCCTCTATAAGAAATCAGTGTTTTCGCTTAATGATATATAATGATATCGCTAAATGGTAAGGTTTTCTCCAAAAACTTTATCAAAATATCCCCAATTTATTTAAGTTCCTCTATAAGAGAATGATAATGTATGTTATGATAGTTGAGTAATGGTATTTGATTTCTTAAACCTTAAATCGAATAAACATGGTTAACAATATGGAAATTAAAATTAATCTAAATTTAAAATAAATAAGAAAATAGTAGAGATGATAGAAACATTACAATTTTCCTGGTATGCTGGTGGATTATAGAGTGTTGTATACATGTATTTCTCAATACATGGAGGCTCTAATTTTTTATAATGTAGTACTTTGCAATGGAGAAATTTGATCAAAATTAAAGAGTGGTTATTAATTAGAGAGACACGTTGTGTTCAATTTAGTTTTACTTACACATATTTTTCAACAAATCAATTCAATGTTAAAATCCTTTTTATCCATATAATTAACAAATTAAGTGCTAGTGGCGGATACTTGAATTTGGTACATGATAAAAAGGAGAAAATAAAGTGTACCAATGTTGTTTAAGTTGTAAAAGAGAACTTTAATCGTTGTATCAAAAAATCTCCATTCCAACCTATCTAATGCCATAAAATATCAATTCTTAACCCAGCCACACCCTTTTTTCCCTTGTGACTTCAAATGCAATCATTGTATTATGAACTAATAGCCTCCTTCATTAAAAGCACTCTGTTTGTTAGACATTGTCTAGATTAAATATAGTTTGAACATATTCACCACCACCTTCGACAATATGCGCATCAGTACATTATAAAGATAGATAGGTCAAAGATCTTCCATATGTTTCAGTTGTTTAACCTTAGGAATAAGACATACAAGCCTACGATTTAGTTCCCTTGGCCCATGTCATATATCAAAGAAAATCTGACAAAATAGGACAACATATCTTTTAAAAATATTTCAATACGTTTGAAAAATGCCGGGTTCGACCAATGTGGATCTAGTGACTTGTATTGATGAATGAAAAAGACTACATTCTTAACTTCCTCCTCCCTAATAGGTAATGTGACCTAGTGATTGTGAGATAAAATTTAAAAAAAATTTGCAAAAAGGGTAAAATTTGACACGACCTTAATCCAATAACAATATATAAAAAAACGGTAAAATTTGACATAAATTTAAACAACTTACCCGAGCAGAAACAAAACTATGTAAAGCCATAGGAAAAAACATATGTGTGTGTACTATCCAACCAAATCATAGTGGAAGACATGTAGATGTGGAGGCCATAACAAGGAATATCATATATGCATGTTCCATAATTACAATATACCTATTTGTGTTGTCGTGGTTTTGGTATTTTTGTTTATAACTATGAGCCAAAGCCAAAGCGACCAAATCGAGATGTTCCTCCACACTCTGATGTTTTACCTTGAGCAGAATATGCTTTTTTGATGAGTCGATTTGATCCAAGTTTGTGGAGAAACCACCCTGCAAAGAGAAAGTCAGGTACCGGGTTTTGTAAATAACAATCTGAGAATCTCATATTGTAATATAATTTAATTCCTTATCACCAAATGATAAGGAGTTGTAAAAAAAAGAGCACAAAATGTTTTACCTATCCAAGGGAATCCATGTTATAAAAGATGGCAACCTTTCAACTTTTGCTAACTTGATACATTTCCCTGTAGTAGGTAGCATGGTCATAGTTGCAGATCAATGTCCTCCACCAATACTATGGATGTCATTTTCTTCGTTATTTGTATTAAAAATATATCGCCTCTCCGTCCTTGAACTATTCTTGTTATCGACACTTGTGGTATATGTTCTTTCAAAACATTAGTCATCACTTCCCGTAGCTCGGGTCATCTTCTCACAGTTTTCTTTTATCTTTTTCTAAAATGAAACCGATAAAAAAAATTATAAGATGTGAATTATAATAACACTTGCTTAATTGATTCTTAATAAACAATTATACAAACACCTTTATATGACCTAGGGATTGGACACAAGTTTTTTATTTAACGATTCGATATATAATAAAACATCTGAAAGTATTGAATATCTTCTTTGTAGTACTTCATTCTATAAAGATTAACAAATTCTACTTTTACAACGATAAGTGATACCTCACAATTTCCTACCACATTCCAAACAAATCCCAATATAACTCAAAACTGATAATAAAACAGGATAGACAAATAAACATGATTTAATAAATAAACCCTAATTAACACATAGTGTAACATCGATAAAAGTTCCCAAACACAAAATAACATAGAAACAAAAAAGCAAGGAGGTAAATTAAACAATCATTAACAATAATCGACCAAATTTAATCTTCTCCTAAATTAAATTTAGTGTATTGAAAGAACTTTAGGAAAGATGATTTGGGGAAAAAATACATTCCGTTTAAGGTTTAATCTTTTCCGAGATTTAATCTTCTTGGAGCTTTAGTCTTTACAAAGATTTAATATTCAGTGTTTGAGAGAAATATTTCAGCAAAGATTTAATCTTTCGCCGCAGTGGAGATTGTTTGACAGTCTGTGTATTTTTTGTTTATTTAATAGACACCCGGGAAAACAATTTCAGCAAGCCCGAGTACAAGTTTTGAACAAGACCGCCTAACTTTTGGGACCAAATCTCTGATCTACTGTAATGATTATATAATGTATTGCAATAATATGTATTTGTAACGATCTCGAAATTTTGTTGATTCAGTTGCAATGTTTTTAAAATCCCTTGCAATAGACATGAAATCACCTTTCAACAACAACGTTTTTTAGATAGTTTTTAAAAATCTGGTTGCGAAATCAATTCTATGGTATAGTGAACTAAACCTTGTATAACCATTATTCATCTAATACCTGATTCTCCTACAGGTTGGAAGTTATTCCTCATACATACCTTGATATACTCTGGTGATATTTATGAATTGCTTTATGCTCTGAAATAAATGTTTTATCAATGTTAATTATGATTCTGTTTTATTGAATTACAATATTTATCATGTTGAATTGTTATATAATTGGATAGGTTTATAAATATGGAACAGATTTGTGGTCAGACCAGATTGGTGGTCATATTAGGCCAATGTGTGCCTTTAATCCAGTATAGAGAGTAGAGCTGGGTGCCTTGATCGGGGTTAGTGTGTCACTGATCAGTAGCCTAACCTTGATTTTAAACTTAAAAATAAACATCAAATTCTAATAATTACTTAACAATTCTAATGAATATTCAGTTGTTTTTATATATTATAACTTGCTGAGCTAGTTAGCTCAACCTTGTGAATCTGTTTAGGTCATTCTATAGTTAAAATGGAAATTGTTGGTAACGAGGATCCCCAGTCCAGTATGCGATCTAGGATTCCAGGTTGAGTTGGATCGAGCTGGTTTTATATATTGTAAGAATGATTTCATTTTCAGTTATAACTTAAACTAGTTGGGATTTGGTATGACATAATAAAAGTCAAGGTTGTGGGTGGTTTTCATACTTTACCCTGTTGTTATTTGTGGTTGCGTAAATAAGGGTAATTGCATATAATATTTCATATACTGGTTTAAATAATATGTGTGTTGTGAACCCCAAACTTCTGACCCGGGTTTCGAGGGTGTCACAACCACCATCTCCGAAGCTAAATCAACTAATAATATTACCTAATATACAACAAGTGCTACCACTAAAGCTACCAGCAATGCTACCATAAATCTCCACTACTAAGACTAACCAATATACCACCAATGCTACCACTATAGCAACTAGCCATTCCACCATTAATAGGATCACTAAGCTACCACCAATGCCAACACCAATGCCACTAATAAGACTAACCAATATAATATCAATGCTACCACCTGTAATACCATAATTAAACTGGCCATAAATGGAACTGCTTAAGCTAGCACGAATTTCAACACCAACACCAATAATACCACCACTAAGCTACCAATACGACCAATAAGCTACCACCAATGCCACCACCAATGCCACTACTAAGACTAACCAATATAACATCAATTCTACAACATGTAATACTATAATTAAACTTGCCATAAATGGAGCTTCTTAAGCTAGCACGAACTTCAACACCAACACCACTAATATTATCGTTTCTGGTACCACCAATGTAACCACTAAAGATGCTAGTCATGGTGCCACCAAGCCCACTATTAAAACTACCCAATATACCACCAATGATACTAGCACTTATGCCATTATTAAAGTTACCACCAATGATACTCCTTAAATTAGGACGAACTTTACCACCAACAATCCCACCACCAATTCCATTCCTAAGATTACGACTACTAGTGCCACCAATTGGACTAGTAAAATTACCACCACCAGTGACACCGCCAACAATATCACTACTGGATTAAAGAAAAATCATAACTCTATACTTTTCAAATAATTACAGATCTATAAAAGTTACTAAGAAACGGGTTCTAGTGAGGCTGAAAATGGTGACCCTACCTATTCATGTATTGAAAATATAAGTTCTTCCAACACTAAAAAATTTCCCAAACAAAGCCTATATCTCTATCAAGTAAGAAATCTCATTTTCAACCATGTGTGTTGTGAAATGAATTTAAAAAGTGATGGGGCTTCGTGAGATGGGAAACTCGAAATATAAGTGAACTTTGTGTTTTATTAGGTCAACAAAGAGTAATTTAGAGTTGTTTGTCATATATACATTAGAAAAAAACACACCCCACATAGTTCCACTTGTACTATCTACATTTATATTAATAATATATATTGGCATGGTAAAAGTTAAAGAATAACAAAGAAACCTTACACGGTACATTGATGAAGAGAAAGGGAAGGCACTTGGAGCATTTTCTTCATTGTTTTGGAACTTGCTGCAAGTAGCAAGAAAAATATAATTCCTGTGAAAATGTCTCTAAAGTAAGGTCATACATAAACATAAAATAAATTTAGTAGTATAATTCAACAAATATGAACATAAAATATAAATAATTCATGGTCTTTTTTTATATAAATTTTCATTTTTTTCATATATCATGTATTTGATTATTTATTAGGAACAAAAAAAATTAATACAAATGTAAGTGACTTTTTTTCTAACCTTGACATATAATCTTGAAAGGATAATTCTTGACATAGAGGTCATGTAAAAACAAATACAAGTGACATTCCATGTAAATCTACATACATATATACAAGGAAAATAGGATACTTATTTTAGTGTTTGATTTCTACCAAAAGTTTATGCAAATAACACATATGAAAAGAAAATGAAGAAACATGGAAATAGAAAATTATTACATTACTTTGTTAAACAACATCAATTCATGATAACCTGTAAACCTTATCCACTTAGTCCTCCACCAATTCATTTGATTAGTCGTCCACCAATTCATTTGGAGATGTGTTTAACCAAAACACTCCTTCATAGAAAAAACAAATAACTCCAAAACACTATTTCATGGCCTATTTCATGGTCAAGTACAAATTCATTTTGTTTGTAAGGCGGCGGGCTTAGGCTGATATTAGGGTTTTACCTACCTTTTTAATATCCTATATTTTGCAGGCCCAATTGTATATCATGGGTTTTAATGGGCCCAATATAGTTTAGATTGTTTTTTATCTTAGTATCAATTTCTTATTACAAATTCAAATTTTTTCTTTTTATAAAAATATAATTTAACAAAGTCGCTCTATGTATTATACAAACTAATTGGGTGTTGATTTATAACCATAAGTAAACAAGCATTACTCTAATTTATTTTGTATTGTAAATAAAATGAGATTCTATAAAGTAAGTGGTAACCATGTATAAAAAACTTAACTAAAAATTATATTTTCTCGAAAATTTTAAATTTTATTTAGTGAAATTATATATAAATTCCCTACTGACCTCAACTAACAATAATATATGTACTACTACAACCCTAACTAAGAATAATAAAGTACTACTATCATACATTCAAGTCTTAAAAACCTCTCACAATAATTCATATATTATTCGTCATGTAAAAATTAATATTACCATGACAACATTTAATCAAATTAAATTTCTAGAGGTATAAGATAGCATACCCAATTTTTGACAAATAAGTTATAGGTATGGGAAAAATGATACAATTTTTAAAAATATTTACAAATTTCTATGTTTATTTAAACATAGGAATTAAAATAAATGATAACATGATTGTTGATTTTTATTTAATTCTTAGTCAATTTGATTTGAATATGTAAAATCACAATATATTGTGGGTAACACTACATATACCATATTCATTCACTGGTTCATGGGGAAAAATCTAAATTGGGAAGAAATCGAATGAGAAATGCAGCTCATAGTGTCTAAGTATATAAGTTGTTTGACTTGACCATATGTACTTTAACATAATTATAATTAATATTTTTAATATTTTCAATTTTAATGAAAATTTATTATTTAAAATAATGCTTATATTTATAAACTTGTTTTGTAACTCAAAATTTTCAATAGACAAGTTTTCCAACAAATTTTGGGTCTTTTCACAAGGTGGGTATGAAATGCAAAGAGAACATTATTTTTTCAAATAGGTACCAAAATATAATTCCATTATTTTTTTAAGATGAATAAAGAGGATACGTACAAAAATTACTTCTAGAATTTCCTTCTATGAATAAAATTATTAATATTAAACTTTAATTCAAAAAAATAATTATTTTAAAAAGATATGTAAAATTATTAATTTTACATGAACAATGTTCAAAAAATATGTATTATGGGATGAAGTATATTCAATTAAGTTTGGGGTAAGATTTTATGTAATTCATCATTTATATTGACTTTGGTATGAAATGACTATTATGACCCAATAAGCATTTTTTTCTATATAACAAATAGTAGAAAATGACTAGTTAAATTTCATACCAACTTTGTAATTTTTTAGTTATGATTTGAATCTACCGTTATATTGTGTTAGAAAATATATTTTTTTTAAAAAAATATTTTAATAATCATGCAAAGCAATCATTTAAGGAGAAAATTATAAGTTTCTAACTTCAGTTGAGAAAATTTTATAATGAAATATATTTTTGACAAATAATTAATGCTTACAAAAATATATTAATATTATTTAAATATCATTCACATTACTTATATTTTGTACTCCCCATTTTTTGTAGTTCTTTGAGTAATTTTATTCCAAATTAGTTATTTGAATAAACATTTCTTTTCTTGCAAATATTTTAAGAAAATATAAAAAAATAATAAGATCACCAAATTCTGAGAAAAACTATTAAAAAAGGAGATCAAAATTTAAATTCAAAGTTTGTCAAATCCCAGAACATACCTCAATTTTTGTCCAACGGGGAACCTACCGATGTTGGTGGGAATTGAGTTCTGATTTCCTCAAAATTAAAAAATGGCTTATAAACCTTCAAAAAATTTGGTGTCAAAAGTTGATGATATTAGTATATAACTATCACATTTGTTCCATTAGTATTTCATGTGAGAGTTTAACAAAAATGACATCAACAGTATTTATTGATGAATACTTCTCATCAACATTGTTTATATTAGTATTTTTTATATTATAGCTTATGTATGAGGATTCCTTATTGATTTTATCTATATATTGATTGTATAAGTGTACAATATGTAAGCACAAATTAGGTTAACAATAGTAGGTTAACACTGCTGCATTTATTTTATCATACACATAACCTAAAAGCTCTCAAGATATTTGCTCATGTTGAGCTAGAGAATTTTGTAATAACTTTTTATTCAATAATATAAAACTATTCTTCATTATTGAGTACATAATTGGATTTGATTGTTATAATTATATTGACCCCCTCTATAGGTAATTAAAGGCCTAAAAATGATATCAAAGCTTGGTATTTATATAAAATCACTTTAAGATCCAGAAAATAATCATTAATGGCAGATAATGAAACTCAACAAAATGTGATGTAACCATTTTCCATAAACCAAATCAACAACAATATGAGCAGATATCAAACCATCAAATTTCCAATCTTGAAAATTAATGAATATCATTTCCGTAAAGTCTAGATGACTATATGTCTAGCTTAAACATTACAATACTTTGCAATGGAGAAATTTGATCAAAATTAAAGAGTGGTTATTAATTAGAGAGACAAATTGTGTTCAATTTAGTTTTACTTGAAATCAATTCAAGTAAAAAAGGAGAGAATAAAGTGTACCAAAGTTTTTTAAGTTGTAAAAGAGAACTTTAATCGTTATGTCAATAAATCTCCATTCCAACCTATCTTATGCCTTCAAATATCAATTCTTAACCTAACCATGCCCTTTTTTCCCTTGTGACTTCAAATGCAATCATTGTATTATGAGCTAATAGCATCCCTTCATTAAAAGCACTCTGTTTGTTAGACACTGTCTAGATTAAACATAGTTTGAACCTATTCACCACCACCTTCGATAGTATGCGCATCAGAACATTATAAAGATAGATAGGTCAAAGATATTACATATGTTTCGGTTGTTTAACCATAGGAATAAGACATACAAGCCTACGATTTAGTTCCCTTGGCCCATGTCCTGTATCAAAGAAAATCTGACAAAATAGAACAACATATCTTTTGAAAATATTTCAATACGTTTGAAAAATGCCGAGTTCGACCCTTGTGGATCTAGTGACTTGTATTGATGCATGAAAAAGACTACATTCTTAACTTCCTACTCCTAATAGGTACTATGAGCTAGTGATTGTGAAATAATAATTAAAAAAAGTTTGCAAAAAGGGTAAAATTTGACACGACCTTAATCAAATAACCATATATCAAAAAAAATGGTAAATTTTGAAATAAATTTAAACAACTTACCTGAGCAAAAATAAAACCATGTAAAGCGATAGAAAAAAACATATGAGTGTGTACTATCCAACTAAATCATAGTGGAATCCATGTAGATGTGGAGGCCATAACAAGGAATATCAGATATGCATGTCCCATAATTACAATATACCTGTTTGTCATGTCATGGTTTCAGTATTTTTGTTTATAACTATGAGCCAAATCCAAAGCGACCAAATCGAGATGTTCCTCCAGACTCTGATGTTTTATCTTGAGCAGAAGATGTTTTTTTGATTAGTCGATTTGATCCAAGTTTGTGGAGAAACCACCTTGCAAAGGGAAAGTCAGGTACTGGGATTTGTAAATAACAATCTGAGAATCTCATATTGTAATTTAATTTAATTCTTTATCACCAAATGATAGGGAGTTGTCAAAAAAAGAGCACAAAATAATTTACCTATCCAAGGGAATCCATGTTATAAAAGATGGCAACCTTTCCACTTTGCTAACTTGATACATTTCCCTGTAGTAGGAAGCAAGGTCATAGTTGCAGAGCAATGTCCTCCACCAAAACTATAGATGTCATTTTCTTCGTTATTTGTATTAATAACATATCGCCTCTCCGTCCTTGAACTATTCTTGTTATCAACACTTGTGGTATCTCTTCTCACAATTTTCATTTATCTTTTTCTAAAATGAAACCATTAAAAAAATTATAAGATGTGAATATAATAACACTTGCTTAATTCATTATTAATAAACAAGTATACAAACACCATTATATGACCTAGGCGATTGGACACAAGTTTTTTATTTAACGAGTCAATATATAATAAAATATCTGAAAGTATAGAATTTCTTCTTTGTAGTACTTCATTCTATAAAGATTAACAAACTATCAGAATACGGAGCAAACAAAAAGTCCAAAATACAAATTCTACTTTTACAACGACGTGATTCCTCACAATATCTACCACTGTCATTCAAACAATCCCAATACAACTCAGAATG